>NC_056733.1:212621047-212921047 GCF_019279795.1 Protopterus annectens
CAACCAGGTTTAAGAGGCAGGATCTGCCCTTAACAAAGCCGAACTGGGTAGGATCCAGTGTTTGTAGGTCCCCAATATCTTTATTTATGAGGTCCATGATGATCCTTTCCATAGCTTTGCAGACCAAGCTAGTCAGGCTTATGGGGCGATAGTTTCCAGGATCCGCTGAGGCACCACCTTTATGGAGAGGGACCACTGTTGCTGTACGCCACTCTTTGGGCACATATCCTGTAGTAAGGCTGAGATTGAACAGTAGTTTTATGTTTGGGTTTAGCTCTTCTTTGAGTTCATGTAGGACGCAGCCGGGACACCATCTGGTCCCATTGATGCTGTGTTTTTGCTTTGGAGAGGGCGGCTCTTACCTGAGCATCTGAGATGTCAGGGGCAGCACTCTGCTGGGATAGATATTTGCCCTTTGGTGGGGAGAAGTTTGCGCTGAACCTGTCAGCTAGGATGTTGGCAATGTCTGTGGGTTCGGTGTATTTTTTGTCATTTTGGACTAATTCTGAGCATATCTGGGAATTACCACCCAGGTTCCTAACATAACTAAAGAAAGCCTTGTGATTATCCTTAGTGTCCTGTGCAATTTTTCTCTCGAAGCTGGCCTTAGACAATTTTATGTGTGCCCGTAGTTTTTTGCTAATACTGATCAGTGATGCCTTCCCTTTTAGCATTTTACTTTCTCATTTAGTAGCTTCCTCCTTCTATTGTATAGTTTGTTTATGGCTGGGGTCCACCAGACAGGACGCCTGCCTTTGGAGGATTGGGTCTTGGTTTTATTTGGGATCGATGATCCATGCATTCCTGAAGGTGTTCATAGAATGCGTTTATAAAGGATTCTGTGGTCTGGGCTGTATTTTCCACAGGCCCGGGGGCTTTGAAGGATTCCACCTCAGTTTTGAGGAGTGTAAAATTTGCTTTAGAGAAGTTTTTCACTGTGGTTTTCTGGGCAGGGGTGGGGTTGGGATGTGAATATCCAGTGAGATTAGTTTATGGTCTGATCTTACCAGTGAGGGATACACTTCTGGTCTGGAGCATAGAGTCCCCATGTTGGTGATGATCAGGTCCAGTATGTTTTCCCCTCTTGTGGGAGTGGTAACAAGTTGTTCCATAGCATTTGAGTTTATAAATTCTAGGAACCTTTGGGCTAGGGTGTTGGAGCTAGAGTAATGCTCCCAGTCTATGTTTGGGTAATTGAAGTCGCCCAATATAATGGTGTTTGGAGAGATCTTCATATTTTCCAGTGTTCTCAGGAAGGCCGAGTGGGGTTCCTGGGTTTGGGAGGGTGGTCTGTAGCAGGCTATAAACTGGAAGGCAGTTTTACCCACTGTTAGTTGCACATGGATAGTCTCTGATGCTTCGTGCTTTGCCACCAACCTGGAGGTGTGGGTATCTTTGATGAATATCGATACTCCCCCTCCTTTTGTGGTTCAATCCAAGGTTTGGGGCAGAAAAGCATGGTATGAGGTATAACCTGGTAGTGCTGGGGTGCTCTCGGGAGCCCTGAACCAGGTTTCTGTTACTGCACAGATATCGATGTTCTCCATGCTAAGGAGAGTTTCGAGTGTGTGCATCTTGAGGTTTAGACTTCAGGCGTTGAGTAGCATTACTCTTAGTTTCTTATCCCTTGTGATACCTATGGAGGTGGGTTTGTCTTTTGAGCCTTGCCTAAAAAGGGCACTATGGGGGTAGCAAGAGCCTTTGCCAATATCCGAAAGCCCAGGGGTGACAGGTGCAAGCCGTCCCTAGCGAAGCATCGTGGCTTGTCGAGCATATCATCCCAAGCTGACAGGCATTGTATCCCCTTTGAATAACACCAGTACTTAAGCCATCAGTCTAAAGGACGCTCTTCCACTAGAGACCAAATCCAATTGGTAATGAGTAATAAAGGTATGGGTAGAAGTCCAAGTAGCTGCTGCACAAATATCATCCATCGAAGTTCTAGGCTGGAAAACTGATGAGGTGGCTACAGATCTTGTAGAATGTGCTTTCATAGGCCTAAGCAAGGTTAATTTTTTCTTATCATAAATAAATGAAATGTAGTCTTTCAGCCATTTAGCTAGAGTTACCTTGCTGACTGGCTTACCTAATTTTGCACTGGAAAAGGAAACATTTTTGAATGTCTTTTGTTCTGTGAAGATAGAAATGTAATGAACATGAAGTAAATGTAAGGAATATTCACCTTTATTGGAAACATTTGGAAAGAAAACCAGTAAATTAATCAACTGATTGATGCTAGACTCTTGAGAGCACCTTAGGTAAAAAGGAGGGGTTTGTTTGTAAAGAAACTATCTTTGTGGAAAATCATATAAGGGGGTTCAGACAACAAGGCCTGGATCTCTGAAATTCTTCTGGCAGATGTAATGGCTGCCAAAAACAATGTCTTCCAAGAGAAAAAGTTCAGTTGACATTCCGCAGAAGACTCAGCAGGAGAATGTATTATGGCCTGCAAAACTGAGTTTAGATCCCAAGGAGGCATTGGATCCTTGAAACAGGGGTTCAACAAAAGCATGCCTCTTATGAATGATTTACAAAGTCTATGGGAGGCTAAAAAACATTCTTTCAATCCATCATGGAAATTAGAAATTGCAGCTAATTGTAATCTGATCGTAGTAGGGGAAGCTTCAGCACGGAAAAGAGAGGCTAAAAAATCTAAAAAATGGTCTATAGGAGCTGAAAAAGGATTAATATTGTTTTTCATGGGCCCAACTGGCAAATCTTTTCCATTTGCTAGAGTAAAATTTGCGAGTAGAAGGTTACAGGCCGACAAGAAGATGCAGTGTACTGGGGAGGAAATATTAGGACGCCTGACAACCAATGAAGTTGGAGGAACGACTCTGTCAGCTTCAGGTTCAAAATATCTGGATGAACAAGTCTGTCTGGATGGGACAGAAGTTCTGGAACCGAGTCCAGAATCCAGGGCTGTTGAATGAGGCAAGGCCAAAGGAAAGGGAACCAAATTTGTCAAGGCCAAAAGGGTGCAATGAGGATTACTGTGCTTTTCATCCTTAGCGCTTTTTGTAAGAATTTTGGAATTAGAGTTATTGGGGGGAAAGGCATACAGGAGACAGGGAGGGGGCCAATTGTGGAGGAGGGAATGCGTCTCTGGGTGACTTCGCCGGGGGGGGGGGGATCAGGGTGAAGTAATTGCTGCACTTGTTGTTTACGGGAGAAGGAAACAGGTTGCAGCAAGGTCGATCCCACTGACAGAAGATCATTTTCGCCACTTTCTGATTGAGAGACCACTCATGAGGCTGAAGGATATATCTGCTTAGCTTGTCTGCAATCACACTGTAACTCCCTGGAATGTGCGATGTTATTAGAAAGCAGTTGGAAGAGATTGCCCACTACCACACTCTGAGGGCTCCTCGACAAAGGGGATAAGACGTGTTACCTCCCTGCTTACTGATGTACCAAACTACTGACATATTGTCTATCTGAATTGGAATTATTCCCTGAGGAAGAGCTGTCTGAAAGACCTGCAATGCTAGAAGCACCACTCTTAGCTTAAGGACATTGATGTGCAAGTTGGCCTCTAATGGGGACCAAGTGGCTTGGACAGTCTTGCCCAGAAAATAACCCCCCAACCCCATCTGGGAGGTGTCCGTGGTTACTGTGGCCATTGATTTTGGAAGAACAAAGGGGCGACCACGGAGAATTTGTTCAGAATCAATCCACCAAAGAAGATCGCTCTTGCAATAATTAGTGATCAGAATTTGGTCTGAGTGACAAAGTTTGAAGGATAGACCACTGAGAAGCTAGTAGCCATTGCAGAATTCTCATATGAAACCTGGCTAGCGATACTAGAGTTACTGATGCTGCCATCATCCCTAGAGTTTGCAAAACTAATCATGCAGGAGCCATCATTCTGCGGATTATCTTTTGAACTTGTACCATAATTCTCTGAAACCTATCTGGAGGAAGGGACGCTATAGTTGTCTCCGTATTTAGTATAGCCCCTATTAATTCTAAATTTTGTGTTGGCGTCAAATGGGATTTCTCAAGATTTACTGTAATCTCCAGATGGACACAGACATTGAGAGTGTAATCTCTTGCTACTTTTAACTGATGCCTGGTTGAAATCATTATGAGCCAGTCATCCAAATATGGAAACACCCAAAATCCTTGCAATGTCAAATGAGCTGCTACTAGTGCCATGCATTTGGTGAGCACCCTGGGGGCTGTGGTGAGGCCAAAGGGCAGTACTCTGAATTGGTAATGACTGGCTCCCAGACAGAAGTGGATGAACTTTCTGCAGCATTTGTCCATTTTTATATGCTAATACACATCCTGGAGATCTATCAAGCAAATCCAGTCATCTTTCTTCAGAAAGGGTAGACTTGACTTTACAGTGACCATCTGGAACTTTGTTTGCCAAACTGATTTGTTCAGCACGCTGAGATCCAGAGTCAATCTCCAGTGCCCTGTCTTTTTTGACACTAAAGAATCTTGAGTGGGTTCCGGATCCTTTCTGGTCTGGCTTGACTTCTTGAATGACTCTTTTGTCCAACAGTTTTTGAATTTCTTGCACTGCTGAATCCTTCTGAATGGGTGGAACATCAGGGATTTTTTTGCATACGGGGGAAGATGGAGGATGAGAGAAGGGAATGATATAGGCTCTGAATATGATCCATTGCACCCAGGAATCTATTATGTTTAGCCAGGCATTTAGGTACAAGGACAAGCATCCCGCTCTAGAGGAAAACAATTGTGCCTCCCTTCAGGAGTGCTGAAAGGGATTCCCTGGAAAGGAATCCCTGAAGCCCTGGTTTTGTAGACCACCTCTGCTACGAGGGTGTTGTCTTCCATTTTGGTTTCCCCCTCTGCTCCTGGAGAACTTCCTCCACATGCATCTTGGAAAGGCCCTTGGGATTTCTTGAACCACATTTTCCCACCACTCCTCTGGTTTCTAGAAAAGGAACTTTGGGGGTGGAGAAATGTACACCTACAGTAGAAAGGTCTTACCAACTTTATCACACCTGGATAAAGTCTCTTTCACTTTAGGGCCAAACAAGGATGTTCTGTCAAAGGGCGCATTGATGAAAGAAGACTTGAATGGTTCTGCAAAGTCACACAGGCGCATCCAGGCATGTCTCCTTAAGGCTACACCTGTACCCATTCCTCTGGAAGTCACTTCGGCTGTATGTTCGATTAGCCTTATGGACAAATTGGACACAGACTCAAGGGTGGCTAGCTGGGAAGCCACTTTTTCTTGTACTCCCTAAACTACAGCTCCCACCAGGGTATCTGATAATTCCTTAATCAGATCCCGTTGAAGTCTTGTGAAGTGTGCCATGAAGTTCAAAAACATTATAGTGAAGGTCGATGAAGCATAGACCAGCTTCCCAAATCTGTCCATAGCCCAAGACTCAGCGAGTTCCTTTTTAGTGGCAGCTGCTATGACCATGACATCCACAGCTAACCCCTTGGCCCAAAACTGTTTATCCTCAGAGGCAGATGATATTTTATCAGGTCTCTTGTGGATGGGTTCAATGGTGCCCAGAGTCTTCCACACCAGCTGTGAAATCTACTGAATGAGTTCATCAGCAGATGATTCACCCAGGAGGTAGACTGGTGTGTGCCAAAGCCTGCAGATAAACAGATTCCTCCAAGGAAGGGTTTTGGGACTTCCAGCCACCCCTTTACTTTAAGATTTCTAGGATGTCTCCAAAGGAGACATCTTCAGGTGGTGACTGTGGGGACCCTTCTCCCTCATCAAAATCTGTGTCCTCCGTGACGGACTCCTGGGGGAATCCAAGTGCTTCTTCTTGCACTTCTTTTTCCGAGGGACCTCCTCAGGTGAATGATTTGGGGAGTTGTCAGAAGATGACAGAACCTGAGTCTGAGATACCTGGGACTTCAGTATCCGCTGCCCCAGTGGAGAGGCAGGAGGAATAATAGAACTAGAGGGAGGTACCTGTTCCGAGGGGGCAGGCACCAACTGAGTCACTGTGAGCGGGTCCTCTCCATTGCCTCGAAGGCCAGCCTCCCTGAAGAGGGAAGGGAGACCACAACCAAGAGAGAATGCCTCGGGACTGGGGTCACTCCCTGCTCTGAAGAACCGACCCTCAAGACAGAAGCCAGTGCCGAACTAACTCGAGCCGAAGCCCTGAGGAGCACCAACAGCTCCGAAAAAAACTCAAGTCGAGTCTTGCCCCCCTGGAACAGACAGGGTAGCTATGGCTCTGAGAGGTCTCCAGTTCTGAAGCCACCGAAGAGCTCAGGATGATTACTGGTTCCGAAGATGTGAGGACCTCTGGAACGAGCACAGTCAGTGCCAGGAGATCTGGAACAGATGACTCTATGATGTCAGAAGAGGAGTAGTTAATGGAATAAAAGTAGGTTTGGTTCCAAGACTTGAAGGGGTCAGAACTGAAAGGGGGCCTGAAAGTCCTCTAGCCCACAAAAATTTTATTCACCAGCCTCTCCATGTTGAGTTTAGAAAGACTTTTGGTGGAGTGGATAGATGAAGTTGAAGGAGACTTAAACCTTTGCAAAAAAACTTCTGGAAGTTCTCCAGTGAAAGTATCAATAGAAAAAGTGAGGAAGATGTTCTTGAAAAAATCTCTTTTGTCATGGTAGGTGAAACAGACCGGGGCCTTCGAAGCTGAAGGACTTGAGACAGCAATCAGTGCTGGGGTAGTTGTCAACACCTATGGTTTACAGCCAGAGGCCTCCGGTTCCGAAGATAATTTCGGAACAGAGGGTTTCAATTTCTTAGGCTTCGGAACCGATGGAGACGTTGGAACTGAAAGCCTCCTCTTTTGTCCACTGAAGATGAGGATGAAAGGGAAGAAATATCAGTTTTTGCTTTGTCTGCAGTAGGTAAGGCTTCACTAAAGGCCAAGGGAATCAAGCCTTTTAAAATAAGTTTGTTGCGTCTTTCAACAAGGGCTCAATGACTGAACCCATGACATATGCTATAGTCTTCTTGCAAATGTACTGGACTCACGCAATATACACAAAGTGAATGGAAGTCAGATGATGGAATTTTGTTGCCGCACTTCTGGCATCTGTTAAGCCAGAAGGGGCCTTACCCTTCTCAGTCATGTCAACAAGAAAAATATGTCTGAAGACCGTCCCTCACACTCATCCTCACGCAGAAAGTTTAAGATACTAGGAGACGGTAAAGCAAGTTTTTTTTGTGTGATGGAAAGAAAGTGAAAGGGGAAAACTGTCAACAATAATAGTTGAAGAAAGTACACTAATGTGTACGGGGAAGGGATATCAACTCACTAAGAAGAAAGAAAGCTTCAGAGAGAGGGAGAGGAAACTATCAACAGTGATAGTTAAGGAAAATACAGTAGCATGTAAGGGGAAAGAGTAACAACAATGATATTTTAAAGTTACACTACGTGTCAGAAAAAATATTAAACTATAGGGAGCGATTAAGAAGAAGAGAAATAGAGAAAAATCTCTGAGAAATAAAGGAAAGAATTTACCTAAACCCACTGAAACTTGAGACCACTGGCAAAACGCATCCATTTCAGAAAAGCAGCAAAGGAGATCTGGGGTAATTGTGAGAGAGGGATTGTGGGTAGAGGTGAAGCTCGAGAGGTTTTGGCTGGCTCAAGCTGTAGTAACGTCCAAATCTGTTCCAATATGGGAAACAAACCCATCTGTCAAGGATAAATTGAAGATGACAGCATCAGATATTGAAATTTAAAGTGCTGGAAGAGAGAAAATGTAAAGAATGTAATGTAGAAGAAACTATAGATTATTTTAATTTTAATTAAAAGTTGAGTACACTTTTAAAATTTAATATAAGTGGAAAATAAAAATGGAGATTGTACTATAAGGAAAGCATGGAAAGGAAAGCAAAAGTGAAACTGAAAATGTATTTATTGCTGCATGGATTTTATGGAGGAGATGTGGAAGCTTACTATGTAACAAAATAGATTAGATGAAGAAGTGTTGGGAGATAAAGGGATGGTTATGGAGAAAGGAATAGGATGGATGAATGCACTTTTTATAGGAAAACTGTATTAAGGTTATTCTGTGACATTTTTCTATGATATTTCAAAATTATTATATGTTAAAGACTGTGAAGATGAGGTTGTAATGAATGTAAATTGTGTAAATAATGTGAATATTTGTATACAACATAAATAATGTAAGTAATGTGACTGCATAAATAAAGCCCCCCCACCTGTATCAAATCCTAGGGTCGTGACAAATTTCATTGCTGAAGTCTTGGACAGAGTGGAAAAACTCTGGAATAGATATACATCTACTTTTTTTCCAGTGGAAGAAAAGCTCATTGAACTGAAATATCTAGGAAGCTCCTTTGAGGTGGAGTCAAGTTAGACTTTTGAATGTTCTCCTGGAAGTCCAGTCTGTAAATGCAGAGGAGTTCTGATATTCAAATGAGATTCTTGACACTTTAAAGACTCTACAAAGATAAATAAGCAAGATACCTAAATAAGGAAAAATGTGAGTACCTTGCAGTTTGCAATAAGCTATCACAGGTGCCAGACACTTTGAACACACTGCTGTAGTGGATAAACCTAAGTGTAATGCAGAGAAATGAAAGCTTAATCCAGAGACAAAAAACTTTTAAAAATTTGGAAGTCTGACACTATAGTAATTTAAGCATCTTTTACTTGCCATCTGGTAGATGAGGAGGAATCCCCTTAAAAGGAGGAAGGAACTCCCACTGCCATCTGTACCAGTGTTGGATCACTCTCAGAACTCATTTGTCTGAGATTATCTGTTGCCAATGAGAGAAATGGAAAACCAAATTCTGGAGAAGACAAAGGATTGCCTGGTTGGGGTGGGGTGGGGTGGTATGACTTGGTAGTCTTTCAGTCTTGTTGAACTGTCATGGTTTCTGGAAAGTTCCCCCTGTCTTCTTGGTGCCTCCTTGCCATTTATTTTGAACATGAGTTAGGAATGAAACCTATAACAAACTTGGAGAAGGAAGGGTGAAAAATCAGTCATCCCCTGAATCAGTTTCCCTGTCTCATCACACTTTTTCAAGATCTCAGCAGCAGATGGTCCAAAAACACAACCTCCCTATCAAGATGAGAATTCAAAAGTTCATTTTTAACATCCTGTTTTGAGAACATAACCATGCAAACCTTCTCATAATAGACCCGGTAGCTGCTACTACGAAGAGGCATCAGCTGAATCATAAACGCATTTTAAAGAATTTTAGTTACTTAAGATACCAAAATCCTCTTTCTCAAAAGAAGCAAGCAAAGAATAATGCGCGCTTGATAATGAAGAATCCTAAAAGTAATAGTGGAAGAGGAATACACTTGCTTCCCAAGTCTGTCAAAACATTCCCATCCTTACAAATCAAAAAAACAAAAATGAGCACTGTGGCAAAGTGAAGCAAACAGCAAACAGCAAAAATAGGTAAACCAAAAATAAAAGCGTGCCCTACAACATTCGAAAACAATTTATTTTACATCACCTCTCCTAATATTCAAAGTTAACCTATCAATAACTCTAAAAACAAACAGATGATAGAGACCAACTCTTTGGCTAAACATATAAAGATGTCTGGTGTTTTGCATCAGTTTGTTTATAGAGTTATTGATAGATTAACTCTGAATATTAGGCGAGGTGATGTTGTAAACAAGTTAGACACTAAAGAGTATGAATGGATTGTCCGCGCGCAGGCAGACAAACCTCCTGGTATAAATAAACAAGTTAGTTTAAAACCAGTACTGAAATTTAAGCAGCAGATGATTAGATAGTAATGATTGAATCTTCTTCTTCTTCTTTCGGCATGATTAAATAATTGTATTATTTTTTTCTATAGGATAGGTTGTGTCATGTGATGTTTTTTTTAAATTGGTATAAGATGACTATTGTGCTTATACATGTTTTTACAACACTGATGAAGGGCTTTTTAGTCCGAAAGCTTTGTTTTATAATAAATTGTTTTTGAACGTTGTGGAGCACGCTTTTATTTTTGGTAAAACATTCCCATCCTTATCAGAGGAGGACAGATTAATATTTACTATATGTTTAACTGCAGAAGGATTTGCCAAGGAAATTACAGCAGGGTCAGTTCTGGGTTTAGAAAACAAGAATTTTCAAGACTGAGGGATTTTATACAATCTGCCTTCGCAGGGGCTGCAAACTGGCTGTCATGCATGTTTGTAGGCTGTCACAAAAACATCCTCCAAAACTGGAAGAAAGGGAGATTGAGGAAATTCCAGGTGTAACAAATTATTTTTCAACGAAACTGAAATGTCATCATCTTCCCACCAAAAAAATAAGTTATGTACTCACCATAACATTCCATGTTTACTGTCCTTGAACTCACCTTTCTTCTTGCTGTTTGGGTTTGGAGCCAAGTATACAGCTGAATCGGAGCCAAGGATCGGCTCTGAACCCAAACAGCAAGAACGAAGGTGAGATACGGACAACATAACATCATGTGTTCATCCAAGAAATTGTTTCACAAAAAGAAAAGTTTCTCCAAGGGCTAATAAAAAAATATTCTCTTCAGAATCAGCATCAGTTTCCTGAGGAGAAAAAAAAGTTGTTCCCTCACAATAATTTCCCTGCTCATCACACTGGGGATCTTCAGAAAATGAATAATTCCTTTTTCCCTTACCAGTAAACCCAGAATGAGGAGGGTAAAGAGCCTGAACTAAGCCCAAACAAATCATTACTTTACATAAAAAGATGTTACACATTTACCATAATGTTCCATCTGTGTTGTCCATTTTCATTCTTCCTCAGCTATTGGGTTCGGATCTGATTCTTAGATCCGACTCGGCCATTACTATAGCTTGTGGTCACCAGAAAGCTCTCAAGATCCTCCCTACCCATAAAGCACCACCCTAGCATACATCAGATCTTGTTTCCTAGAACATACAGTAAGAAATATTAATATAATAACCCTGACAGTAGAAACCATTATCTGGAGCTCAACATAAGGCACATTGGTGTCCTTATAATCTCTCGTTCTTCCAGAAGTCCATAATGACAAAGGATGGTGGTTGGTGGGTGGGAGTTGAGGAAGAATTAAAATGGGCAACACAGATGGAACGTTATGGTAAGTACATAATTTTTTTACCTGATGTTGTCCATTTTCATTCATTCCTCAACTATTGGGACAGAGTCCCCAGCTACCTGTAATCCCAGGTGGACTCTAAGGAAGGATATTCCTGAGCATGGTTGAACCAAAGGCTGCTCTTCCCCTTGAGTCCAGATCTAGTTTGTAATGAATAATAAAGGTATGAGGATTATCCCAAGTTGCAGCTGCACATATATAGTCCATGGAACGCCTAAATAAAAATACTGATAAAGTAGCCATGGATCTAGTTGAGTGGGCTCTTAAAGGTTTTGGTAAAGAGATGCCCAATTTATTGTAGACAAAAGATATACAGTTGGTAAGCCATCTTGCCAAAGTTACCTTTGTAACTGGTTTACCTCTTTTGGAATCCCCAAAGGAGATAAATAGTTGTTCAGATTTTCAAAAGTTTTTTTCATTCTGTGCAAGTAGAAACACAATTGTTTTTGAACATCTAACAAGTGCAACATGTATTCTCCTTTGTTTTTAAATTTTGGAAAGAAGACAGGCAGATTAATGGACTGGTTGATGTTTGATTCTGACACTACCTTAGGAAGGAAAGAAGGGTTTGTTCATAATGTTACCCTATCCCTATGAAAAATCAAGTAGGGAGGTTTAGAGGACAGTCCTTGAAGTTCAGTAATTCTTCTGGCTAAGGTAATGGCCATTAGAAAGATTGTTTTCCAAGTCTAGAATTTAAGATCACATTTTACTGCTAGTTCAAAGAGGGTAAGAATGAAGGCCTTCGGTACTAAATTCATGTCCTGTGGTGGAGTAGGGTCTTTATAAGGTGGTCTCAGTAGAAGTATGCCTCTCAAGAAGTACTACAAAGCTTAGATGAAGCAAGGGAAGAATTCTCAAATCCAAAATGGAAATTAGAGATTGCTTTCAACTGAATTATAATGGTTGAGGAGCTAGCTCATTCATTGAATATTTTCACCAAAAACTCAATGACACTTTGTACAGAGGCTGAAAAGGGGTTAATGTGTTTATGATGCACCCAAAAAATGTATCTTTTCCATTT
This sequence comes from Protopterus annectens, assembly GCF_019279795.1. NCBI lineage: Eukaryota > Metazoa > Chordata > Ceratodontiformes > Protopteridae > Protopterus > Protopterus annectens. The sequence continues at coordinate 212,633,107 of NC_056733.1, forward strand.
ACTTCTTAAAACTTCCACATAGAAGCTTTATGGGAAGATAAAAAGTATATGATGGAAACGGGAAGACAGCATAGGTTGTCTGGCCATTAACAGAAGTGGAGAAACCACACTGTCAGCTTTAGGTTTGAGATATCCGAGTGAATTATGCCTGTTGGGTGAGATAGAAGGTCTGGAACCAGATTCAGAGTCCAAGGTGGGTAAAGTAGATGAGGCCAAAAAAAGGGGAAACAAATCTGTCGAGGCCAGTAAGGTGCAATTATGATGATTTTGCTTTTCAACTTGGCAGCTTTCTGCAGAACTTTTGGAATCAAGGGAATGGGGGGGATAAACACAGAGGAGACCAGGTGGCCAATCATGGATTACAGTGCCCCTCCTCAGTGATTTCCCCAGAGGGGGAATTAGGGCAACGAAGTTGCTGCACATGTTTTTTAGTGGAGAAGCAAAAAGTAGCAAGGCTGGCCCCACAGATGGAAAATCATTTGTCACTTTCATGTTGTGAGACCACTCATGAAGTAGTAGAATGGACCTGCTGAATTTGTCTGCTATCACACTGGACTTCCATGGAATGTGTTTTGCTATTAGAAAGTGGTTTAATGAGATCGCCCATTGCCACACTGAGTGCTACTCGACACAAGGGATAAGACCTGGTTCCTCCCTGTTTGTTGATGTACTAAATAACTGACATATTGTCTGCTTGAATTGCAATTGCCCCAAAAGGGTGTGTGCTTTGAAGGCCTGCAATGCTAAGAGCACTGCTGTCATTTCCAGGACATTCGTATGTACACTGGCATCTTCGAGGGACCAAGAGCCTTGGACTTTTTTCCCCAGGAAGTGCCCTTCCACCCAATCTGGGATGTGTCTGTGGTCACTATGGCCTTGGGCTGAGGGAGAATGAAATAATGGCCTTGTAGAGTCAGATCTGATTGAATCCACCACTAAAGATATTTTTTGCATGCCTGAGTGATTCTTATTTGGACTGACATTCATTGATAAAGAATTGACCATTGTGTTGCTAGCATCCATTGAAGAATTCTCACATGAAACATTGCTGGGGAACTAAAATTATGGCAGCTGACATTGACCCCAAGGCTTGAAGAATCAACCGGGCTAAAACCTAAGTACTGTAAACTATTTTTCTGACCTGGAATCTGATAGTTTGCACTTTTGCTAGAGGAAGGGAAATTGTTACTGATATTGTGTTGAAAACTGTTCCTATAAACTCCAGTATCTGAGAAGGTTCTAACTGAGATTTGTTGTAATTTATTGTAATTCCTACAAGGGAGCAAGTTTAGAGTAACTGAGCTCTCGCTCTTATGAGTAGATGCCTGGCTGAGGCGGTGATGAGCCAGTCTAGATGCAGAAACACTTGGAATGTCTGCAGCCTCAAGTGAGCTGCTACCACTGCCACGCATTTGGTGAAAACCTTGGGGGCTGTGGTGAGACCAAATGGCAGGGCTCTGAACTGGTAATGACTGGCTCCCATCCAGAAATATAAGTACCTTCTGGACTGTGTGTTCATTTTTATGTGATAGTACGTCTTGAAGGCCTATTGAGCAAAAAGGGCAAAATAAACTGAACCGTGACCATCCAAAACTTTGTGTGTTGAACCCAGTTGTTGAGATCCAAAATTTGTCTCCAGCCCCGTTTTCTTTGGCACTAAAAAGAATCTTGAGTAAGTTCTGGAGTCTATCTGGTCTGGTGGGACCTTTTGGATGACTCTTTTACTAGCAGCTTTGTATTTCTAGTGCTACTGTTTTCCTCTAATTGGGTGGAACATAGAGAAACGTGCGTAAGGATGGAGATGGAAGGGAAAAGGGAATTATATAACCTCTGGAAATGATACTCTACACCCACATATCTTTTGTGATATCTAGCCAGGCTCTCTGGTGCAGGGATGAACGACCCCCAACTGCCTTCAGAGGGGAACAATCGGACCTACTTTTAGGAGCGCTGATAGGGTCTGTCAGAAAAAGATTCTCTAGACCCTTGGTTTTGCAGGCCACCACTGCCTTTTCCATTTGAGTTTCCCCTCTGCCTCTGAGGAAACTGTCTCCGTGTGGATCTTAGAAAGAGCCCTGTGATTTTTTGAACCACATTTTTCATCCTTCTTCTTGTCTCCCAGAGAAGGTCCTTTGATGGGTCGAAAAATGTGTTCCCACAGTAGAGAGAGTCTTTCCATCTTTTTCACACCTGGAGAGTGTGTCCTTCACTCTGGGTCTGAATAAGGAGGTTCAGTTAGCACTGACAGAAGAGGATTTGAAGGCCTCCACAAAGTCACACAAGTGCAACCAGCCATGGCTCCTAATGGAAATGCTGCCCTTGAGTTACCCTCAGCTGCTTTAAAGACAAGCCTCATGGACGAGTTTGAAATGGACTGTAGGGTCGCCAATTGTGAGACCACAGCAGAAGTGGTCCCTGAAAGCGATTGACAGTTTTTTATTGAACCTCTTTGTAATCTAGTGAAATGTGCCAGGTAATTCAGTGAGCTAACAGCAAAGGTTGCTGAAGCATACAAATCAAATCAATGAGGTCATCAGTGGGTGGAGTAACCCGGGAGGTAGACGGGCCAGACCCAAACACCGCCAAGAATACTAATTCCTCCAGAAAAGGATTATGGGAGGACCAACCATCCCTTTGTTTAAGGACTTCTAGTGTGTGGAGCACTTCAAATCCCTTGTGGGAGGCCTTCACTGAACCTCTCTAAAAAAACTCCCCCACAAACTTCCCCCCATGATATTATATCCATCTTTAAAGCATAATATTAAAAGCATCTAAAAAAAATCTCTCGTTTGCATTGGCTTGGTTGCCACTGAAACCCGTCTATAGTCCACTTAAAATAAATAACTGTAATATAACTCTATATTCTACATCATCCCCTTATATCCTATCTCCTCTACATTTAAAAATAAAATTAGAAGAATAGTTATGAATGCTCTTATTTTGAATGTATATTTTGCTTCATTGTTTTAGTTGTTGTTTTGTATGTTTTTTTTTTTTTTTTCTCCCGGGCCCTCCGCTGAAAAAATGGACAAAGTCGGATCCTCCCGGTCGGTCAACAAAAAATAAAAAATAAAATAAAAATAAAATAAAAAAAAATGTCTCCAAATGAGACATCTTTGGTTGATGATCTTTAGGGATCTTTCCCCTTTGTCAAAATCGATATCGTCAGTGATCGATTCCTGTGGGGAATCCAAGTGCCTCCTTTTGCACTTTCTCTTCAGAGTACTTCCTCGGTGGGATGTTCCAGAGAAATATCAGATGAGATGGTGATACTGTACTGAATAACCTGGAGAGTTTGGGCTGGCTCTCCCTGTGGAGTCGAATGTTGAGGCCTAAGGTGCACAGACACGAGATCCTAAAGGGAGATCCGAAGGGGTGCGACCATCTGTCCTCCAAAGGCAGAGAAAACCTCTCTCCACCACCTCAAAAGCAGAATGTTCCAGGGGAGAAGGAAGCTGACGGAGCTGAAAAGCCACTCTTCTGCCCCATCGGCTCTGTCTGTCCCAAGGACATTCCACATGAGGCAGATGTTGGAGCTGAGCTGTCCAAAGCCGAGGCTCCAAGGGGCAGAGATGCCTCCAATAAGTTCAGAGTCAACTCCAACATCTCGGATCCGGCAGGGATGCTACAGCTCCAAGAGTCTTCTGAGCCAGACTACTCAGAGAAATCCTTCGATTTGAGGATACAATTATCCTCAGATCAGAGCCACATAGTCTCATCAAACTCAGATCCAAGGGGTGTGAAATGCATTGTCGGATTGGAGAAGGAGTCTATAATGTTGGGGTAGAGCAAACTAAGGCTTTCTGACCCAAAGGGGTAGGAGCTGGGAAAACCCCCATCTGTATCTGCGCTGAGAGAAATTTCATCATCATCCTATCCACATCAGCTTCTGTGAGACTCCTGGAAAAATAAGAGGAGGCGACAGGAGGAGATTTTGAACACTGTCTTTCCAAAAGCAGAGATGGGACCCTCGATGGCACCAGGTCAATAGTTAGTGAATACTGAGTTCTCAGAAGGAGTTTTGGATCTGAAAATGTTTTTGGAGATCCGAGAGCCGGCTTTGATATGGAAGCCTTCGGATCTGTCCTTCGCTCCCTTTTTTAAGGCTCTATCGACAAGAGAGTGGAAGATACAAACAGCCTTGGGGACATTTTTGAAGTCTCCTTACAGGTAGTTTTAGGGTGTTGAGCTCCAGTAATTGCTTCTGAAAAGGCAGTCGGTAATAAACCTTTTAAGATCAACTTATTCTTATGATCCATGATAGCTTGTGGGTTAAATTATTTACAGGTGGAACAATCTATGTTCAGGTGATCTGGATGCAGGCAATACACACACAACTCAAGCGAGTCTGACAGTGGAAGCTTATGACCACATTTCTTACGCTTCTTAAACTCCAAAGGGCCTTTTTCAGAAATCTTTGAAACCAGGCAAGAAAAATAGATGGAAAGGAATTTCTTTTTAAACTAAAAAGGAATAATAAGGGTAAGGGTGGAAAAAAGTACCAACAATGGTACGCAGAATACACTGAAAAATGTAGAGCGAAAAAGTTAAACTGAAGAAGTTAAAAAAATAAAGTGGGAAAAATTTATGAAAATACTACAAATGGTATACATAAGGAATACACTACATGTAAGAAGAAATACAGATATAGAAATAACCAGGAAAAACAACACTTATCTGAAATTAAGCTCGAGAGCTGAGATGACCAGATCTATTTTGCAAACGTGGCAAATGAGATCTGTGGTATGTTAGGGATTTGTGCATTATGGATAGGGAACAGCTTGAGAGCTTTTTGGTGGCCACAAACTATAGTAATGGCTGAGTCAGATCCAAGGATCAGATCCAAACCAAATAGCTGAGGAATGAATGAAAATTGACATCATATCTAAAGCCTAACAGCAATACAGATTACTCACTGTACAGGCACTGCATTGCTAATAGCTGGAATACTATCCCACTCCACTTAACAGTTTGCAACATGTAAGACTTTACATGCCAACTGAAGCAACACCTGACAGATAAATGGCTCTGCACATGCACCACGCCTGGTTAAACTGGTACTAATTTAGCTATATTAATTTGTGCCATAACTCTCAGCTGCACAAAACTTATGTAGTATTATCACAAGTATAACCTCCTTTATCATCTCATATCCTCTATCTCCCTTGCAGCTCCTTCCATCCTTCCTATCTTTGGGCTGCGTTAACTCTATCTTTATTTATTTATTTTTGTTAACTGGGCATGTCCAACTGGGCCAAATAACCCATTTTCAGTGGAGGTCCTGGGAGAAAATCTCCAAAGCACAAACATTCAGTAATTAATTTTACATAAAATTACATAATACAAACAAAAATTCTACAAAGGCATTCACATAAAATTACAAAATTATAAGCAAAGATAATGTTTAAACAATGAAGAGATATATTTGCAAATGAGCTAAATATTTACAATGCAATACACACTTGGTAGAAAATCATTTTGAAAACATATCAGAGTATACAAGTAAAATTACAATTAAATAAAAATCCCTTGAGATATAGTTATAGAGAAAGAGGGAATATACAGTGCGACGGAAAAGTATTTGCCCCTTCCTGATTTCTTTTTTTTTTTTTAGCATGTTTGTTACACTTAAATGTTTCAGATCATCAAACAAATATAAATTTTAGACAAAGATAACCCAAGTAAACACAAAATGCAGTTTTTAAGTGATGATTTTATTTATGAAGGAAAAAAAATATCCAAACCTACATGACTCTATGTGAAAAAGTAATTGCCCCCTAAACCTAATAACTGGTTGTGCCACCCCTAGCAGCAACAACTGCAATCAAGCATTTGCGATAACTGGCAAAGAGTCTTTCACATTGTTGTTGAGGAATTTTGGCCCACCCTTCATTGCAGAATTGTTTTAACTCAGCCATATTGGAGGGTTTCTGAGCATGAACAGACTTGTTAAGATCATGCCACAGCATCTCAATTGGATTCAAGTCGGGACTTTGACTAGGCCACTCCAAAACCTTCATTTTGTTTTTTTTAAGCCATTCAAAGGTGGACTTGCTGGTGTGTTTTGGATCATTGCCCTGCTGCAGAACCCAAGTGCGCTTCAGCTTGAGGTTACGAACTGATGGCCGGACATTCTCCTTCAGGATTTTTTGGTGGAGAGCAGAATTCATGGTTCCATCAATCACAGCAAGTCGTCCAGGTGGTCCAAAAGCAGCCCCAGACCATCACACTGCCACCACCATGTTTGACTGTTGGCATGCTGTTCTTTTTCTGAAATGCTGTGTTACTTGTACGCCAGATGTAACAGGACGCACACCTACCAAAAAGTTCAACTTTTGTTTTGTCAGTCCACAAAATATTTTCCCAAAAGTCTTGGGGATCATTAAGATGTTTTTTGGCAAAAGTGAGACGAGCCTTTATATTCTTTTTGGTCAGCAGTGGTTTTCGCCTTGGAACTCTGCCATGCATGCCATTTTTGCCCAGTCTCTTTCTTATGGTTGACTCATGAACACTGACCTTAACTGAGGCAAGTGAGGCCTGCAGTTCTCTAGCTGTTGTTCTGGGTTCTTTTGTGACCCCTTGGATGAGTTGGCGCTGCACTCTTGGGGCAATATTTGTAGGCCAGCCACTCATGAGAAGGTTCACCACTGTTCCATGTTTTCACCATTTCTGGATAATGGCTCTCACCGTGGTTCGCTGGAGTCCCAAAGCTTTAGAAATGGCTTTGTAACCTTTTCCAGACTTATAGATGCCACTTTGTTTCTCATCTGTTCCAGAATTTCTTTAGATCGCGGCATGATGTCTTCCTTTTTGGGATCTTTTGGCCTACTTCGTTTTGTCTGACAGGTTCTATTTAAGTGAGCTCTTGATTCAACAGGTCTGGCAGTAATCAGGCCTGAGTGTGGCTAGTGAAATGGAACTCAGCTTTCCAAAAAATGTGATTAACCACAGTTACTTCATGATTTAACAAGGGGGCAATTACTTTTTCACATACAACCATGTAGGTTTGAATATTTTTTTTTCCCTTAATAAATAAAATCATCACTTAAAAACTGCATTTTGTGTTTACTTGGGTTATCTTTGTCCAATATTTAAATTTGTTTGATGATCTGAAACATTTAAGTGTGACAAACAAGCAAAGAAATAAGGAAATCAGAAAAGGGCAAATACTTTGTCGTTGCACTGTAAAAGACAATGAGTAAAGCAAGGAAATATAGATTATATAGCTTGAAGGGTAAAAATAGCACATAGAGAGGCATAGTGTATAAGGATTTAGTAAAGGAAAATATTTCAGCGAGGTTTTGGCACAAGAGCAAAAAGGAGCAAAAAAATCTTATCCTTCTATGTCCTAGATTTTGAACAAATCTTTACAGTAACAAATATTCTTATGTAAAACCTGACACTCTACATATACTGATAGTGCTGCACTGCATATACCTCACTTTATTAAAAAAAAAAATAAAAAGTTATGTTCTTATCATAATGTTCCATCTGAGTTGTTGCTTCATTTGTCTTCATGAAACTGCAGGTTTCAGATTCATCTTCAGATCCAACTTGGCCTTTTACTCCAGCATTGGAACCGAAAGCTGAGCTCCTCCCCTCCTTCCCATCATGCCCCACTCTCCCTCCATCCTTCAGATCTCATTTGCTGCTCTTTTGAACAGCTATGGGGTCTGTCGCTGAGCTCCCTCCAGGGAATTCTTCATTGTTTTTTTGGTCCATAAGTGATTTAGAATTTTTCCTTTTTCAATATTTCTTCCTTTCTTTCTCCTACCCTTGGTTAGAAAAAGAAAAAAAAAAAGCTAGTTAGTGTAGAATGACTCAGAGAAATAGGGTCTCTTTCTTCTTCTCTACTTTCTTTCCATCTTCCCTTTCCTATAGTGGTTTGGTAGTTCCTGCTATGACTGACTGATTCCAAGCCAACAGGTTTTAAGAAGTGTACAGAGTGTGGGCATAAAATCCCACCTTCCGATGCCCACACTGTGAGTGTGAAATGTCTAGGGGGCAGTCCACCTAGATTCTTCTTGTCCTATATCCATGGGCTTTAAATAGTGTGGGCTTATATACAAGAGGAATAAATTAATCTTCAGATGGTCTTCGCCCTTCTTCAGCCCCTCTTCGAGGGAGTCCACCTTCAGGGGTTCAAACCCCCTCTAAGAAATTGGTTGAAAAGGGTAAAGACAGGGACAGATGGAAGCAGCCCTGGTGGGAGAACCGCTGACGAAGACTCACCCTTCCACCTCAGCTACCCCTCGGCTCAGTTCCCCATGCTTCTCACTGGAGCCGGCGGGCCCCTGCCTAAATCACCCATTCTGGCTTTGCCCAGGCACCACTCCAGGCCAGGGACAACAGCTTCTTCTGCCAGGTCCTTCTTTAGCCTTTCAGAATTGGGGTGGACAGGCTGATGAGGAAATTTCTGAAGGATTGGAGTTTTGCCTGCCCTGGCTCCCACTGGAGCCGTGGGTGCTCAGCCTGCATTCTTGCCAATTTCTCCTTCTCCGATCCACCTTTCGGTGTCGGAGTCCTTAGGTCTGTGGGATCCTGAGTTTCAAGACATCGGTGACAACAGGTAACTGTACCTTGACACTGACCCTTACTTTGAGCAGTTCGGCTCTAGTGCCTTCGGGCCCTACTGACTCTCGGGGCTTCAGCTGCCAGGTTTTCAGAGCTGTCCCTTCCCCTCAGTGCCTTGGCACTCAATAGTTCATCTCTGACTCTGCCTTCAGAGCTGGGAGCAGCGGGAGTTCGGAGGGCTTCAGCATCAACAGCTTCAGCCTCAACAGAGTTGCCCTTGGAGTCTCATTCGCCCTCGGCTTTCGAAGTAGTGGAGAGGGTTCTCACGGCCCCTGTGAGAACTTTGACTCTCCCCCTTTCAGACCACACTCCTCTCCCTTCTGATTGACTGCACCGGATCCCTCAACCCTGTCTATCTTGGAACAGCCTGTTCCAAGAAGCTTGCAAATGACTTCTCTTCAGGTGCTCCCCAAGTCTTCAGACACCTCCCCGAAGCATCCCCCTGAGGAGGTACACAGGAAGCATATGTTGCAAAAGGAGGCACTTGGATTCCCTGCCAGAATCTGTGGGTGAAGCCATGGACTTGTATGAAGGGGAAGGTTCCACCAGTCCCCACATGAGGATGCCTTCCTTTGGGGACATCATGGAGATACTGTAACAGGAAGGTGGGTGGTCCATCCACAAACCTAACTGTGATGAGTCTGTGTTCCTGGTAGCTTTTGGAACAGGAAAGTACAGTTGTGTACACCTACCATAAATGTAGATGTTCGAGTGTCTTCACTGTTGCAGTCATGACTGTAGGGTTCTCCCCTGCCGGCAGGCAGCCCTTGGTCGGCCAGAATCCCAAAGTCTGGGTCCGGCGTCGGCTATTTAACCATGCTCCCTGATGTCAGAGCGCCAGGAGTACAAAGCTGACAGCCAACGCCATCTTCTCCAGTTTTTCTTGCCCCAGATGTCGGGAGTCCCAAAATGAAAAAGGTCCCATATCCTTTGCAAATACACCTCAGAAGAATGGTGAAAAAAGGAAATACACAAAAGTAAAAATAAGAGGGGACAGGAGGGAGGGGAAACCCAGACTGCAACAGTGAAGACACTCGAACATCTACATTTATGGTAGGTGTACACAACTGTACTATGTTCATCGTGTTTCACTGTTGCAGTCATGACTGTAGGGTAGAATCCCAAAGCTGAAATAAAGGGAGGTGGTCATAAAGAGGAAGGGGCTAAAAGGCCCTGCAAGACTGCAGAGGCAAAGCCTGCCCTAGACTTAGAGTAGAGAGGTAGATTGTAGTGCTAGGAAAAAGTATGCACTGAACTCCAAGTTGCAGCTTCCAAAATGTCTTTGGTAGGAGCTACCCTGAGGAAGGCCGCAGAAGTGGCAGCAGCTCTGGTGGAATGAGTCCGTATACTCCCTGGGATTTGCTTTCCATGGTGTGAATAACAAAATCTGATTCCATGAGCAATCCATTTAGAAATGGTCTGTTTTGAAATGGCTTTACCTTGGGAACTTGAAGCATAAGAAACAAACAATTGTTCTGATTTTCTGATGTCCTTGGTTCTGTTCAGGTAAAAACGTAGTTGTCTGTGTACATCCAAGGAATGTAAGATCCTTTCCCCTTTATTTTGAGGAGTGGGGAAAAAAGTTGGCAAGTGGATAGTTTGATTTAAAGCCACTTTGGAAACCACCTTAGGCATGAAGGTAGGATTAGTCCTCAAAGATACCCTGTCTTGATGAAAAATAATATAAGATTCCACAGCCATAAGAGCTTGTAACTCTGAAACTCTCCTGGCACAGGTTAGGGCTAACAGGATAGCGGTCTTCCAAGATAAAAACTTGATGTCAGAAGAGGAAGCAGGCTCAAAAGGAGGCAAGGTTAGTTTTTCCAAAACATAGTTGAGATCCCAAGCAGGAATGGGAGGAGATCTAGGAGGTCTTAAGTTCTTAGCTCCTCTGAGAAACTGTCTCATGAGCTGGTGGGAAAAGATGGGAGGGTCTGTATTATAATGAGCAGAAATAGCAGAGGCATGTATCTTAATGGAAGAGAAAGAGAGACCCTTATGTAAGAGATCTGTCAAGTAAAGTAAAATTAAAGCAATGTTAGGAAGAAGAGGATCAAAATCCTGAGCCTGCATCCAGGAACAAAATCTTTTCCATTTTCCTGCATAAGATTTTCTAGTGCTAGGAAGTCTGGCTTCTAAAATGACATCCATAACCTGCTTGGGTAGAAAAGCAGAAATCAAAGGTCCTGGATTAACCAGGCCGCCAGGCTGAGAGTTCTGACATGAGAGTGTAGAACCTGACCTTGATGTTGGGACAGAAGGTTCGGAGACTGAGGTAAAACCCAAGGGGGCTCCAGGCATAGGTTTTTTAGAGTTGGATACCAAAACTGCCGAGGCCAATTTGGAGCCAGCAAGATTATCATCTTGGGCTTGTCCTGTTTTATCTTCAATAAAACCTGTTGAAGAAGAGGAAGAGGCAGAAAGGCATATCCCGAGAGGTTCCTCCAACTGAATGACAGGGCATCCACTTTCCAAGCTTCTCTGTGGAAAGGCCTGGTGCAAAAATTCTGTAGTTGATGATTGAGATGGGATGCAAAGAGGTCTATGTGAGGACATCCCCAAGACTTCTGTTATCATCCTGAAAATTTTGGTGTCCAGCATCCACTCGTGTGGATCCGAAAGGTTTCTGCTCAGACTGTCTGCCAGGAAGTTTGGTTTCCCTGGTAGAAACTGAGCTTGAAGATCCAGATTGCAAGCTAGAGCTATGTTCCATAGATCCATGGCTAGTGTGCAAAGGGGGTAGGAATGAGATCCCCCTTGCTTGTTTATGTACCACATAACTGTGGTGTTGTCTGTCCGTATTAGCAGTTGTCCTGGTTGTAAAAGATTCCTGAAGGTCAATAGAGCTTTCTGAACGGCTAACATTTCCTTTAAGTTGATATGCAGGTGCGTCTGATCCTTTGTCCAAAGGCCCTGCAGACAATTGCCCAGAAAATGTGCTCCCCAAGCATAATCTGAGGCGTCCGTGGTTAGAATCTGAGTGGCAGGAGGCAGACGGAAGGGTTTCCCTTTGTTTAGAGCACATGCCCTGGACCACCAAAGAAATTCCTTTTGAAGGCAAGGAAGGACGGAGATCAGTTTGTCTAAACTGTGGTAATGCTGAGACCATACACTTTTTAGGTACCACTGTATTTTCCTCATGTGTAGTCTTACATATGGTATGAGAAGGATGCAGGAGGCCATGTAACCCAAAGCCTGCAGGAATTTCCTTGCAGATAGTTGAGTTAAAGTTGCCAAGGTTCTGAAAGTTGAAGCCAGCTGTAATTGTTTTTCGGATGTCAGAAATGCCATCTGGGTTGTGGTGTTTAGAAGAGCACCCAGAAAAGTTATCTGTTGTGATGGTGTCAAATTTGACTTTTTTATGTTTACAGAGAATCCCAGGAACTTGAGAAGGTTCTGTACAAATTCTAGATGTTGGAGTAAGACATCCTTGCTGTCTGCCTGAATTAGACAATCGTCCAGATAGGGGTAAATTTGAATTCCCTTGAGTCTGCAGTAAGCTACTACTGGAGCCAGGCATTTGGTGAAGACCCTGGGCGCAGTAGACAATCCAAAGGGCAGCGCAGAGAATTGAAAGTGCCTCGATCCGGCCTTGATCCTGAGGTATTTTCTGCGATCCTGCCTGATGGGAATGTGTAAATATGCCTCCTTTAAATCCAAAGTTACCATCCATGCATCTTTGGACAGCATTGGAAGTAGCTGCTGAAAAGTAAGCATCTTGAATTTTGGAATCTCTAAAAAGGTGTTCAAGACCGACAGATCCAGAATGGGTCTCCATGAGTTTTGCTTCCTTGGGACTAGAAAGAGCCTTGAGTAAAAACCTTTTCCCATCTCTGAAAGTGGAACCAGTTCTATGGCATTCATAGCCAAAAGAGCTTCCACCTGGTTTAAGGCCTCCGTCCATTGATGTTTTGGAAGGTCTGGCCATCTGCTTGGCCTTGACAAGGTATGAAAATGGAATTTGTAACCTCTTAAAATCACATCCAAAACCCACTTGTCTTGGGTTATTTGAGTCCAATTTTGATAGAAAAGAGAGAGTTTTCCTCCGAGAGGGGCTACCAGGCAAGAAGTTCCTGTAGCCCAACAGAGGGAGTCATTGAGTTTGTTTCCTTTGAGTTTGTGACCTGTCCTCTCCTCCCCTAGGGGTGGAAGCAGTCCACTGTCTTGGTCTATAAGAAGCTTGTGTTTCAGGCCTTCCTCTGGTGCGTCTATATCTACCCCTCTGAGGCCTGTCTGAAGTGGGAAAGGACCAATTTTTTGAAGGCCAATTCCTGCTAAATCTAGGTGGCTGTACTTGCAAGAAATCTTTAACTGTTTGCATGGATTTCGCCTTATCCTCCATCTTTTTAATCACCTCTTCAGCTTTTGATCCAAACAAAACATTATGCTGAACAGGAGCATCCAATAATTTAGCCTTTACTTGTTCAGGCAAATTTTGTTCCTTTAGCCATGCATGCCTTCTAATAACAGTGCCAGAGGCCGCAGCCCTACAAGAAGCCTCCAAGGCATCAAATCCACAGTGTAAACCATGCTTCCCAACTTGTTCAGTGGCATGCAATAAGTCATGTAATTCCTTATCATCTGCACAGGCAGAAATGGAAGTAAGCTTTTGTTTTAAAACAGACAAGAGAAATTGCTGGTATTTAAACATATGAAACTGACAGTTTAAAGCCTTAATGGACAAAGTAGCAGAAGTGTACACCTTTTTGCCCCATCTTTCTAAGGATTGAGAATCCTTTTCAGTAGGAATGGGATTTTTGGCAGAAGCAGCCTTAACTCCCTTAGGACCCTGAGAAATGGTTTCAGGGTCAGCAGAAGGGTTCTTATATAAAAACTGATGGGAATCAGGAACCCTGTAATATCTATCAGGCTTAACAGGAGCAGGAGGAAAAGAGTCAGGGGTTAAATTAGCCTCCGAAAAGGCATCATCCACAATATCCAAAACAGGAGGAATAGCCAGGGGTCTATGTTGGGGAAGAAGAAGAAAATCCCTCAGCCTTTTCTTAGATTCTGAATACTCCTGTCCTTCCCAGTGGAAATGTTCCCTCATTTCATGCAACGTTTCCCCAAAAGAGAAATCCTCAGGGGGAGAAGCTGAAGGAATGGATTCTTCAGCATCAGAATCCTCATAAGGAGGGAAAGAATATTCCTGATCAAAAGAAGAAACTGAGGAAACAGAAGCCTGATCAGAGGAATCATAGTAAACATCCTGCCTTGGCCTTTTATCTGGAGGGGGATGTGAACCCCTAATCATAGTAAGTAAATACTCCACCATCTTGAGTAACTGTTTCTGTGACTTGGGAGCCGGTGTAGAGGAGGCCTGAGTTGTAGTCTTTGGTTTAGGAGGAGTCTATGCCTTAGTCTTTGGCTTTGCCTTTATTAGAAGCTGAGTAGGCCTGAAAACCCCTTCGGAAGCCGGTACCTGCACAGCGGCTCCGGACCCATCCGAAGGAGCATTGTCCGAAGGTCCTGCAACGGAAATATTTAAAGGCCTGGTTGGCTCCTCATGAGAGTCCATTTCGGCCGTCGGTTCTGAAATGGCCGACGACAGGGGCTGAAAAAGCGCCTCACTGACTACGGCCGAACCTGAAGCTGGCTCCGCTTGTACGCTATCATCAGATTTGGACCTCGGAGGCCTGTCTTTATCCTTGCGACGTTTGTGAACTCTGGTAGCCGGAACCGTATCCGACAACATTTTGTAGTTAAAGCGCCTACCGAAGTAATGAAAAGCAAAATCGTACCTTCGCTTAATTGTACGTTGATTGAATCTAGCACAAAACCGACAACTAGATACGTCGTGGTCAGGGCCTAAGCAAGGAATACAGTAAGAATGAAAATCCTTATGAGGTATTTGCTTCCCACATGAAATACAATTATTAACTTTTTCTGACATCGGAGTGGAGCAAGAAAAAAGTTTCCCCAACGGGGTACTTAGCTTTGAGTGGAGAAGAAAATCTTCAGACTGAAGTATATGAGAAAAAATCGACAGGAGTCAGCCGACCGGCACTTGCGAACTGCTATCACTGCACGGCAAGAAAGACTGGAGAAGATGGCGTCGGCTGTCAGCTTTGTACTCTTGGCACTCTGACGTCAGGGAGCATGGTTGAACAGCTGACGCCGGACCCAGGCTTTGGGATTCTGGCCGACTGAGGGCTGCCTGCCGGCAAGGGAGAACCCTACAGTCATGACTGCAACAGTGAAACACAATGAACATCAGATACATCCTGGGCACCCCACCCCGACTGACAATTTCTTGCAGGGCATGGAAGGAGCCAGACACAGTACAGCCCATACCAAAGTGTCCGGATAAAATTCTTAGCCTGCGGATAGGCTCCACTGGACTAAGGGCATCCCAGTCGATGCGATGGTGGCAGCTGCCACAAAGAAAGAGCTGGCACAGGAGAGCTCTTCCATTCATCCACTGGACAGGGAATCTTGGGCGATGGACAAATTTGGTAAATGGGTCTACTCTTCAGTGGTGACCTTTTCTCTGTGCGAGCTGAATTACTTGGCACACATGGTGACCTCATCAAGAAAATCTCTGAGTCAATCCTGGGGTCCATGTCTGAAGAGGACAAGAAGATTTTCTCCTCCAGAATGGCCAGCCTCTGTTCTATTTCCAACACATCCATGAGAATACTCTCCCATGCGGCAGATGGTACTTCAAGGGTGGCTGGTTCAGGTGTTGTCATTAGGCGTCACGCCTGGATGAGGCTCTGTGAATTCTCGGAACCCTTCAAAGCATCCTTTATCAATGTGCCCTTTGATGGATCACCCCTTTTTGGCCCCACAGTCAGAGACGCTCTCTCTCATAGTGCGAGAAAGATGGAAAGACCCTGTCTGCTATCGAAATATGCTTTTCTACCCCACAATGACCCTATTCCAGGAATCAGTGTGGCGGTAAAAAGCTATGGTTTTGAAAGTCTTTGGGAACTTTTCAGGACTCACAGGGAGACTTTTCCTCCAGAGGCAGAGGGGGAAATGATTTGAATGGCAGGTGCCACCCCTCACCCTCATGGCAGGGGGGGGGGGGTCTGAGAAATAGGGGTCCCAAGATACATTCTCAGACAGGTCTTTTCAGCAACCCTGAGGGGTTGCCTGACTACTGTACTCTGGAGGCAGTCGGGGGACATCTCTCCCTTCACCTAACAGCCTGGGAATCCATAACTGTTGATCACTGGGTGATAAAGATACTATCCAGAGGTTACTCCATTCTGTTCTTCAAATCCCCAAAACTGTCCATAAACCTCCCCATATGTCACCCAATCAAAGGGAGGTGGCACCTCTAGAAATAGCAAATCTGCTGGAGAAAAGAGTCATCCAACCCATCTCTCAAGACCAGCTTGGATCGGGCATCTATTCCTGGTTCTTTTTGGTGCCAAAGACAACGGGGGACTTCAGACCAAGTCTGGATCCCACTTTCCTAAACAAATCAGTTGCCAAAATGAAATTCTGAATGGTCACCACACAGTCCATTCTGCCCTTTCTGCAGAAGGACAATTGGATGTGCTTAGTAGACCTTCAGGATGTGTATTACCACACCAAGATGGACAAATACTTCAGAAGATTCCTCTGCTTCCAACTGAGAGCCAATCACTTTCAATTCAGAATACTCCCTTTTGGATTCACCACAGCCCTCAGGGTGTTTACCAAAGTGAAGGCAGTAGTCGCAGCTCACCTGGGACTGCTCAGAGTCTGCGTGTTCCCTTATCTGGACGATTGGCTCCTCACTGTCTCCCCCTAGCATCGACTTCTGCAAGCCAGCAATTGAATCTTTTACCTAGCAGTAACTTTGGGCACAACCATTAATCTTTCCAAGTCGAAACTGGATCCGCCCAGATCATTGACTTCATAAGAGCTCAACTGGACACAATACAGTGCATGGCCTTCCTTCCCCAAGATAGGATTCAGTCTCTTCAGCTGCATGTGAGGCATATTCTTTCTGATCATCCTCCTCCCACCTTTCTCATTCTCAGAGCATTGATGTCGATGGTGGTGACTATAACTCTTCTCCTGCTAGCTTGCCTTCACAAGAGAGTACTTCAGTGGACCTTAGTGGTGCAATGGTCCCTTCTCCGGCTACCCATGGACTACCTCATCAAACTTTATCGAGTCTGCAAGGAGTCTTTTCTTTGGTGGCTTCATTTTCAGGATCTGTACTCAGGATGACCGTTCATTCCTTCTCCTCCCACAGCCACGGTGATCATAGACACCTCCCAGCTAGGGTGACGGAGAAGTGGTTGGGTCAGATGGTTCAGGGTACCTGGTCCCCTCTAGAGACCAATCTGCATATGAATGTCCTGGAGATGAGGGCGGTCCTTTTGGCATTGCAAGTTCTTCATGCTTCTCTTCCCACAGGGGCAATTGTTATTAAGACCGACGACATGTCAGTGGTCTGGTACATCAACAAGTAGGGAGGAACTAGGTCTTACCCCCTATGTCGAGAAGCCATGAAATTGTGGGAGTGGGTGATCTCTTCCAAACATTTTCTTGTAGCAATGCACATTCCGGGTCAATAAGCTCAGCAGAACCATTCTGATGCCTCAAAAATGGCCTCTCAATCTTTCAGTGGCAAACATGATATTTCAGAAATAGCATCAACCTTGCTGCGATCTCTTCGCCTCTCCTTCCAACGCTAACTGCAGCAAGTACTTTGCCCTGATTTCCCCCTCAAGGGGAGACCCCCAGATACACTCTGGTCCATGCTTGGTCCCCCCAGTCTCCTTTATGCCTATCCTTCTCTTCCCCTGATTCCCATATTCCTCCAGAAAGCTCAGAGGTTGAAGTGCAAAGTCATCCTCATTGCCCCATTCTGGCCTCGACAAGTTTGGTTTCCTTTCCTGTGGTCTCACATTGTGTGTCCGCCCTGGACTTTTGATCCCCTTCTGGATCTTCTGACTCACCCTTCAGGTGACCAATATCCAGATGCCCTCAGCTTGAAGATGACTGCTTGGCTATGCCAGTTCCGGTGATGGCTACAACTCTCGGGCCATCCTCCCCGTTCAGAAGATTCTGATTGCATCGCATAAGACCTCTACCAGGAAAATTTATTGTAGTAAATGGAAGAAATTTTCTGTTTGGGCATAGCAGCATCGGTTAGACCCCTTTACGGCTCCTCTCCCAGTGATTCTAGACTTTGTGGATCATCTCTTTCATAGCGGAGCTAGCTTCTCCACAGTCAAGGTACAGTTGGGCAGCCATCTCGAATTTCCATATTGGTGAAGTTTCTACTTCTTTGGCATCCACCACAATATGTAAAGGCTTTCTGAGGGGAGCTTTTCTACTACGGCCTCTGGTTAAGGACCCAACACCCCCTTGGTACCTCAATTTGGTATTACAAGTTCTGGTCTCCACTCCCTTTGAACCAAATGCCACAGTTGATTTGCAATTCTTGTCTTGGAAGACAGCCTTCTTCGTGGTTATCACCTCCACTAAGAGGGTTTCGGAATGCCATGCTTTATCCATTAAACCCCCTTATCTTGTCTTTCACAAAGACATAGTAACTCTTCACACTAATCCTTCCTTTATGCCGAAGGTTGCTTCAGAGATCAACTTCAACCAAGTGATTTATCTCCCAGTTTTCTTCCCCAATTTCCAAAACAAGGGAGAATACAAACTTCATTTACTTGATGTTCACAGACAGTTATGCTTTTACTTGGATAGGAATACATCTTTCAGAAAGTCAGACCAGCTTTTCATCTCCTTTGCTAGTTCCAGATTGGGAAGACCTATCACTAAAGTGAACTTAGCTAATCGGATCTCAAAGTGCACCGCATTGGCATATTCTAACAAAGGCATTCCTCTTCCAGATCATGTCAAAGCCCATTCCACTAGGCCTGTATCCACCTCTCCGGCCTTCTGGTCCAGAGTGCCTATCGATGACAATTGCTTAGCAGCTACATGGGCTTCCTCTCATACCTTCATATCCCATTACAAATCGGATGTCTGTTCCAGGAGTAAGGCCTCCTTTGGCTCTGCTGTGTTTTGGAATATCTTTCCATAAAGGCCACCTGGGGGTTATGTAGCTGGGGACTCTGTCCTGCAGGTTGAAGACCAAATGAAGACAACAACTTCAAATAAAAAAGTTATGTTCTTACCATAATGTTCCATCTGAGTTGTTGCTTCATTTCTCTTCAACCTTTCCCACCCTCCTTCCCCCTTCCTCAGATCCTGGGAGGATCTGGCAGAAGTGGCTCAGGTCTTTCCCTTGTCACTCAAACGCTAAGGCATTCTGTGTATGGTGCGGCTAACAATCACTGGTGTTTAGGTGGTGGTGGTTTTATTTTCAGCAGCAAAGTCGAGGGAGTGGTAAACGAGATCTGAGGAATGGACGGAGAGTGGGGCATGATGGGTAGGAGAGGAGGAGCTCAGCTTTCGGCTCCAAGGCTGGAATATACGGCTGAGTCGGATCTGAGGACAGATCCAAGACCCACAGGTTGAAGACCAAATGACAACAACTTCACATCTACTTTTTTTTAATTGAAACTGTTTCTAATAGTGTAACTGATTGTCAAGGATGTCTGACTAATGGAACTGTTGCTCATGAATGAAACTGACCATAAATTATGAAACAATACAAATGACGGCCAGGAACTGTTCTCCCCAGGCCTCTACTGATAAAGGGCACTGCTCAGTTGGACTTCCTTGGTAAACAAATGCCAATAAATAAAATGCAAAAACAATAAACCATTCCCTGTCAAAAATAACAGAGACAGGAGAAGTTAAATGTCTAAACTCCTGCTTCTTTTTGACAAGAATCTCTCTAGAAGCAGACATACTGTTGTCAGGGACATCACCCCAGGGAACAGGCATCTCAGTCTGGCTAGGCAAAGAAGCTTTCCCCATGCTATCCTCAGAGGCCAAAAAAGTGCTTCTCTCACAACTACCAAGGACACACCAAAAGCCACAGTGCACATGTCTAACCCCCTGTCCACAGTGGCTGAAGGGACTACACCAGAGTAAACCAAAGATGATGAGTGGTCTGAGGCACCAGAAGTGTCCACTGCAGAGTCACCCATCTGTGGTTGTGGCATAGTAGCAGCTTACTGAAGGGGCAAAGACTGTCTGGAAAATTTCTTCTTTTTGTGGCTTGAGGAAGAAGAATAAATGATTTGGTAAGATGTTCCATGGTAAAGCTGAGAATGAAGTCCAGAACTTGGTTAAAAATTACAGCAGCAGTCAATAAAAGGCAAGTATATTAAAAAATAAGAGTTTTCACCTTAAAAACACTGTAACAAGCACAGAATACACTTGCCCAAGCTCCTAAATACAATTAATAAATCTTTTCTCAAAAAAGTTAGAAAAAAACAAGGTTTACACTGAAAGTAGTAAAAGAATCACCAAATTTCAACTGAATGAAGTCGTGACAGTATAAAATATAGTAAATTCATATAATTAAAAAAACAGTTTTAGTTAAAGCACAGTTTCAGTTATAAATATTAAATGACTTAAGTTTTTTTTTTTTTTTTTACCTGAAGGGAACTTAGATATGCACCAATGGAGAAATGATAGCTGACTGTCAATCCTCGAAAGCCCGCACAAGGAATGCTCTTCTGTGTCAGAATAGCTTTGAAAGGCTTGGCACTTAGACCAACAATTTTCTCTAGCTTTGCTCAATCTTTCAATAGTCTTGGCATATAGAAGGTACCCAGCTGCTGTATCTAGGCAGAATATTTTCCATATGCTTACGGCTACTACAGCAATGATCAAATGATGAACATCTCTGTTTTTCGTCAGAAAATAAATACAGTGGAAGGTTTTTTTTTTCCTCAGAAATGTACTTATCTGGCCAGTCTTGAAAGGATCACTAGCTGATCATTATTTCCATGAAGCCTGCAAAGTTGAAGCAGTACAGTAGCAAGAAAGCTCTCAACCTTTTGTCACCCAAACTGCATTTGTACATGGCTCTGCTCAGGCCAGTGGCAGTAGGGCTAAGTGGAAGGTGCCCTAAAGCTTTGAAAGCTGGTGGTGGTTATATCTTAGGCAAGGATATAACCCAAACAATGTAGGCTACTGCAGCACTAATCTAAACATTGAATGTCTGGTTATTAAAATGATATAGGGAATGGGATATATGGGGTATGAGTAAAGGTCCAGAATACTGGGAATGTCTGGTTAGTAACATGGTATGGAGTCATGGAGTTGGAGGAAAGACTCAAAGAAAGTACAGTTGTTTAAGTAAACTTACAATAACAGTAGAAGTTAGAATGATTGCTGCTACAGTAGCCTTAGGTATGGGTCCATGTCAATTCTTCGAATGCTTAAATGTCGAACGTTACATGGTCGAGACCAAATGTTCGACATTTCAAGTGTTCGAAGATTGACTTTTAATGGTGCCGTACGGTGCAGCATGGGAGAATTTCCCTTTTCGGAGTTGGTATATTTAAGTAGGGGGATGCAGGGTGGCTTGCCCCCCTGCTCGCACTGTTAAGGTGAGTTTTTCTTTTTTTTTTTATTTTATATTCGAACATCCAAATGTCGACCATGTGGTATTCGACATTTTGGATGTTCGAATATTTAACATACACCCTTAGGTATATGGGTTACATCTTGCAGAACACATAGACAGCTTCCAAAACGTCAGAGCACCCTCCACGTGCCCAAACTATTAATAAGCTCAAGATAAGCTGTCTAAAATCAGGTTTGGCCACCAAGCCCTTTAGAACTTTCATGCCAGCTATGAAAGGGAGGCTAAGCCCTGGGAGGGCATTGCTAGGAAAAGAAAAAAACATATGTCCACATCCTGGTATAGAAAACACATAAAAACAAGGGGGATGGAGGGAGGGAGAGACAGGTTACACCTCTAGTTATCATTTGAACATGTACTGTTATGGTAAGTTTACTTACACAACTGTACTATGTTCTTCATACTGATCATTACTGCAATAGCCTTAGCTATATAGGTAGATTATCATATCTTAAAGTAATTGAGAGGTGTAAGGGTCTAGGAGCCCCTGGAGAATGGTCCTAGCAAAGCCTGTCCTAGACCTAGAGAAGAAATCTAGTTTATAGATATATGTAAAAGTGTACAAGAGAACCAAGTTGCTGCTTCTAGAATACTTCTAGAATCCAACCCTTTCCAAAAAGCCAAAGAAGAAACCAAGACCCTGGTAGAGTGAGCAATGACCCTGCCTGGAATAGTTTTGTTGTGGTGGGAATAATAAAGGTAATAGCCTTAGATAATCATTTGGAAATAGCCTGCTTTGACAAAAGTTGTCCCTTCTTCTTACCTTCACAACAGATGAACAACTGATCAGCAATTCTGAAAGATTTTGTTCTGTCAAGATAGCACGTAAGTTGTCTATGGACATCCTAGGTATGAAGTATTCTTATTCCCTCAGTTTTATGATCTGGAAAGAAAACAATGAGATGGCTAGAATGGCTTAGCATAAACTTGAATATCAACATAAGTATAAAAGGATTAGTTTTAAAAGAAACTCGATACCTGTGAGAAGGTTCACCCACCATAAGACCTTGCAACCTAGATATTCTTCTTGCAGGAGGTCAGAGTGATCAGCAAAGCTGTTTCACAAGTTTAAAACCTCAAATCAGGCAGACGAGTTGTTTCAAATGGAGAGAGAGTGTTAGCTTCTCTAACATACATACAATTAAATCCCAAGTAGGAGCTATTGGTTTCTAGGAGAGTTCTTATGTATAACGCCTTTCAAAAACATTTTTACATGAGATTTGGTTGAAAGAGGGAATCCATGAATAGACATTCTGAAAAAGCTGAAAATGAGCCTCAATAGAGGAGTAAGATAGTAACATACAAAAATACTGTAAAAGCAGAGAAACACTAAACCTCGGTGGATGCATTTTTTTTTCTGACAGCAATTAGAAAACCTTTTCCATTTGCTAATATATTCTAATAGCAAGGTTTCTTGCTTCCATTAATACCTGCTGCACATCCCCAGAAAACAGGTGCCTAAAATGTATTAAGATCCTATCATCCAGGCAGTCAGTTGTAGTTCTTTGAGTTCGGGATGTATCAAACATCCTCTGATCTTAGGTTCATAGGTAGGTACTAGGCTATCTGCCCGAAGGCATTTATAAGCCTAGCCGGAATGTGTTGGCTTTCACCGCCCCCTTAGATTAGTTCCCTGTGCCTCTGTCCAGCAGAGCCATTGAAGTGATCCCTGTGGTAAACTTTCTGTTTCCCATCCACTCGTCAAGGTTTCTCTTGAAGAGAGTTAGCGAAGAACTCTGCCTAATGTAGATTGGAATCTTGTTCCAGAGCATGGGAAGTCTCTGGGACTGGAATCTATCCCTCCAGCACATCCTACTTATTGTTGTGGTGAGGTTTAGATCCCTGGAGTGTGTGGCTCGAGGGGATATGGTTTTCTTTAGGTGGAGCATGTCCATCAATTCTGGGTTGGACATGGCCTTGTATGTCAGGCAGAGATCACCTCTGAGTAGGCGGTATGCAACTGAGTACAGCTGGAGTTCCTTCATTGAGCTGCATAGGGCATCCACTTCAGGCCAGTGATCCTCTTGGTAAGGAACTTCTGTGGTCTTTCCAGTTGTTGCAGGTGTCTTGTAAGGTACATCCCATTGGGGCATTGTACTCTATGATAGGTCTGATGAGTGATGCGTAGAGGGGCCTAATGACCTCTTTCAATCTGGATGCAAACCCTTTTGTGATTAGGTGGGCCACATAGAAGGATTTTCTAACCACTTTGGCAATGTGATTATTAAAGGAGAGGTTACTATCTACTTGGGTCTCCAGATCCCTTATTACGTCTTCCGTATTTAGGGGGCTACCACCTATGTGGTAGTTTGTGGGTACTTTGTTTTTTCCAAAGGGGATGACTATGCACTTTTTGGCATTTAGATTGAGGCCATGGTTTTGACACCAGGTATCTGTCTCAGTGAGACCCTTTTGGAGGATGTCTGTATCAGCCGGAGAGTCAATTATAGCCCCTAGTTTGCAGTCGTCTGCGAACTTGGTCAGCCATAGTCCTCCTGTGCTTGCATGTACCTCTGAGAAGTATATGCTGAACAGGAGGGGTCCTAGGACTGAGCCCTGGGGAACACCACTTGTAACCGGTTTAGAGTCAGACCTAGCTCCTGCAACTCTTACCATGTGGGTTCTGTCCATGAGCCAAGTTGCCAACCCATCTCATGACGTAGGGGTTTATGTTCAGGCTGGTGAGCTTGTCTATAATACCCGAGTGAGAAATGGTGTTGAAGGCCTTTGCGAGGTCTAGGTAGGCTGAGTGGACCACCTTTCCCTCGTCTATAGCCTTGGTAACTGTCTCAAAGAAGTCCACCAGGTTTAGGAGGCAGGATCTGCCCTTAACAAAGCCGAACTGGGTAGGGTCCAGTGTTTGGAGGTTTCCAGTGTCTCTGTTAATGAGATCCATGATGATGCACTCCACAGCTTTGCAGACCAAGCTAGTCAGGCTTATAGGGCAATTGTTCTCAGAGTCCGTTGTGGCTCCACCTTTATGGAGCAGAATAACCGTTGCTGTGCGCCACTCTGTGGGCACGTAGCCTGTGGAGAGGCTGAGTTTAAAGTGTGTTTAGGTGAGGGGTTAGTTCATCTTTGAGCTCATGTAGGACGCAGCCTAGGACACCATCCGGTCCCATTGATGCTGTGTTTTTGGCTTTGGAGTGGGCTGTTTTAACCTGAGTGCCTGTGATTTCAGGGGCACTACATTCTTCTGGTATAGTTATGGGCCCTTTTGGGGGTGAGAGGGGGGTGAAGTTTGCACTAAACCTGTCTGCCAGGATGTTGGCTATATCGGCAGGTTCAGTGTATTTTGTGCCATTCTGCACCAACTCCGAGCAGATCTGAGAATTGCCATTTAGATTCTTGACATAGCTAAAGAATGCCTTGTGGTTATCTTTGGAGTCCATGGCAATTTTTCTTTCGATGCTAGCCTTGGATGATTTTATGAGGGAAAGTAGTTTCTTGCTGATACTTATCAGGGATGTCTTCCCTTCTTGGGATTTTACTCTTTTCTGTGCTAGTTTCCTCCTCCTGTTGTACAGCTTGTTTATGGCAGGGGTCCACCAGACTGGTTTCCTTTTCTTGGAGGAGTGAGTCTTGATTTTGTTTGGGATAACACGATCCATGCATTCTTGTAGGTGCCCGTAGAGTGCATTAGCAAAGGATTTTGCAGCTTGGACAGCGTTATCCTTTAACATGGGGGCTTTGAAACTTCCCACCTCAGTCTTAAGTAACATGAAGTTTGCTTATGAAAAGTTTTTCACAGTGGTTTCTTTGACCGGGGGTGGTGGCAGAATGTGGATATCCAGAGTGATTAGTTTATGGTCAGATCTAACCAGCGAGGGGTTGACCTCCGATGTGGAACACCGGTCGCCCATGTTGGTGATGACGAGGTCCAATATGTTGTCACCTCTGGTGGGGGTGTTGACCAGTTGATCCAGGGCATTTGCGTTTATAAATTATAGGAAATGTTGGGCAAGGGAGTTCGGACTTGAGTAGTTTTCCCAGTTAATGTTTGGGTAATTGAAATTACCCAATAC
Organism: Protopterus annectens; assembly: GCF_019279795.1. Classification (NCBI taxonomy): domain Eukaryota; kingdom Metazoa; phylum Chordata; order Ceratodontiformes; family Protopteridae; genus Protopterus; species Protopterus annectens. The sequence continues at coordinate 212,658,172 of NC_056733.1, forward strand.
CAGGGTGTTTGGTAGGACCTTTATGTTTCCTAGTGTTTCAAGGAATGCGGAGTGGGGGTCCCGGGACATGGTGGGTGATCTTTAGCAAGCTATAATTTGAATAGCAGTTTTGCCCATTGCTAGTTGCACGTGGATGATCTCTGAAGCATCGTGCTGTGCCACTAATCTGGAGGTGTGGGTATCCTTGATGAATATGGATACTCCCCCGCCTTTTGTATTTCGGTTCGGGTTTTGTGGCCGAAATGTACGGTATGAGTTGTAGCCTGGTAGTGCTGGGGTACTCTCTGGAGCCTTAAACCAGGTTTCTGTTACTGCACATATATCGATTTTCTCCATACTGAGGAGTTCCTCAAGTGTGTGCATTTTGAGGTTTAGACTTCTGGCATTGAGCAGCATTACCCTCAGTTTTTTGTTACTTGTGCTATTTACGGCGGTGAATAAATGAGTGTGAATAAATCCAGTCTGCGAGGAATTCCCTAGCCAATTCCAAATGAAGGGAGAACCACTGTTGCTTGGGCCAGAGGGGAGTCACTACAGTGTTCTATGGCGAGTTCTGTCTATGGGCAGTACTTCTAAATCTTCAAAAGGACCCTGGATATCACTGGAAAGGTGGGGGAAAGACATGAATCAACATTTCTGTCCAAGGAAAAGAAAACACATCTGTTTTGCAGGCCTTCTTGCCTGAAATCCTGGAACAGAATTTCACCATTTGATTATTTAGAGAGGTGAAATTCCCCATAGATGGATCAAATTTTGGAGGACCTAATGAATCAGTTTCCATTCCTGAGGGCCTGCTCTGACAGAATATAAGATGCCTGTAGAATGAGATTGCGCTGTAAAGCTATATCCCATGCTAATATGTCTAGTCTGCAGAGTTGATAAGATATTGCTCCCCCTGCTTGTTTATCATCACCACCATTCCCTTTTTCCTATTTTCTACATGAGGTCCAGGTGTCATGTCAACTGTCACCACCTCTATCTTTTCGATGACACTCTCCTACCTTCTTCAAACACTCATGCTTGACTTTTGCAGGTCTCTCTCACAATTCATCTACCTGTTTGCTGCACTCCCTCATTACCTCTTGCCTTCTTCCCTTCTGTCCCACATCTTCTTCACCAGATTGTCTTCTGCTTCTCTGCACATGTACCTGAATCACAGTAATCTGCTCTCTTTGACCTTTTCTGCATTTTGAGATGCTTTGATTTCTGCTCTGAAGTCCTTATTTCTTCATCTGTCCCACTGTGTACATCCTACCACTCATCTCAGGCACTTCATCTCCATTAAATCTATCTTCCTCAACTGCTCTGCCTTTACTGCCCATATACCATACAGTAGTACTGATCACACCATTGTTTTGAACACCTTTCTTTTCAGCTTCTTTGACATTCTTCTACCACACACTACCCCAGAAACTCTGTGTTAGTTGGCTGCGGTCCCTCTGATTCTAGCTTTGTCCTCCTCATTCAGACTTCCCTTCTTCTCAACCATGCCTCCCAGAGACTTGAAACTGTTAATCTGTTCCATAATTTTCCCTTCTATCTCAGTTATCCGCTTCTACTGATTTCCCATACTTGCTGCCATTACAACTGTCTTATTTATGCTCAGTTTCATCCCATATGCCTTCGGGTTTGCATTCCATTACCCTATCCTTTGTTGAACTTTTTGCTTAGAGTCTGCCTGTAATGCCACATAATCTGCATATAGAAACTTTGTTGATCTGTCCCTTCTGCCCTGTTTGCTAATGTAGTCCATCACCAGTATGAACAGCAATGGGATCAGAGCTGAACCTCTAATGCACCCCCAGTCCCACTGGGAATCATTCTGTGAGACAGAATACTCTTTGTACTTGGGTCATTGGGTCTTTGTACATAGCCTGCACTAAATTTACCAACGGTTTTGGGACCTTGAACTACTGCAGGACTGTCCAAATCAGCTTTCTTAGGACCTTGTCATATGCTTTCTCCAAGTTTGAGAGTGCCCATTTTCCTCATCTCTACCTTCTGCTCAACCACCTGTCTCACTGCAAATGTCTGGTCAGTTGTGCTGCATTCCGATTTGAATCCGAACTGCTCATCTCTCATCTCTTATCTTACTTTCTACTACTCTGCATATTTGTTTGTCAATCACCCTTTCCAGAATCGTCACGTAATGTAATAGGAATTTGAAACATCTATACTGCCCAAAGTTGTGAATGTCATTTTTTTTCTTGCCATCGGCACTCATATGCTTATTCTCCAGCCATCTGGAATATACTTTTCTCTCCATACTGTTATGAGTACTCCCAAAAGCCATTTCTCCCCTATCTCACCCAACATCCTTATCATATCTGCTGTGACCTCATCTGATCCCGCTGCTTTTTCTGATTTCATTTCCTTAGTGCAGTTCTTTTTTGGTGGGTTCCTCCTTGCCTTTCATTGTAGGCTGTGTCTGGGGCAATACAGGTTTTGTGGGGTTTTCTTCATTCAGAAGCTTCTGGAAGTACTCCTTCCATCTGCCTTTGATGTCCTGTGGACTTGTGAGCAGGTTGCTGCTGGCATCCCTTATGAAGGGTGTTTGACTATCTTCTTTATCTTTCTGTCTTTGCCTTGCAACCTGATATAGTTTCTTTGTGCCTTCTACTGAGTCAATTTACAGAAATTTGTAGAGTGCCTCTGATGCCTTGTTCTTTGCTACTGCAACTCCTCTCTTATAGGTTCATTGGAGAGTACTTACGAGCCCTTATAAGCCTACCCAATATAACATGATTTTACCCAATATATGGCCCTTAGGGGTAAGAGGAAGGCATGGGTTTGTGCTTAGGCCTTTGGTATCTTACAGACTGCTCCTGTCAGTAAGGGACATAGGCTCTAACCCCAGGTGAGAATTTGAGATTCCCCATCCATTGATCCAAACTGCATTTCAAGAGGAACATTCATTAGTCGCTTTGTTAGACAACCAGTATTCCTAACTAGCCTGGTCCATATTTTCTATCTCCCAGTTTTTCCTGCAATCCTTCCTTCTTTCTTTTGATGACTTCCTAGACTTCTGCAGTCCACCACCAGCTTTCCTTATGTGTTCTGTAATCCTCACACATGCTGTTTTGAGGTGCTGCCATTCTCCTTCAACTCTATTTCCTCCTCTTCTTTTTCAGCCCTGTGTAATACCTTCAACTGTTGTGTTTTCTTTTCAGTCTACTTCTAGGTCTTCAGCCTAGTCACTGTTGACCTTATATGCTTCTCTGACCTCTATTTGCAGCTGATTGTGGCAACCAGAGGTTTAAGCTGTGGCCTGACTCTTTCATTGGGGATGACTTTGAAATTGCTGATTGTACGCCCTAATGCCCTTTTGATACTAGGAGGAAGACTACCCATGTTGCATGTTGGCCACTCCTTTATGTAATCTTGTGGCTGTGTCACTTGCTGAACCATGTGTTGGTCACCATCAAGCCATTTGCCAGATAGAAGTCTAGAATGTTATCTCCTTTAGCCCTGTTGCCACACCCATGTGGACACAAGCAATCCTCAAATTTTGTTTTGTCTGTCGTGATATGTGCATTCAGGTCTCCCATTATCAACACCAATTGATGTCACCATGCTTTATATACTAAGTCCTGCAACTACTGTCTGAATGCACTCTTTTCCTAATTATCACAAACCTGCTGTGGGGCATAGGCTGAGATTATGAATATTGCCTTATTCTTTCACTGGAGTCTGTTTGCAATGAGTCCGTCAATAATTCTGATGACATCCCTCACTGTCATCTGAAGCTTCTCCCTCACCACAATGCCCACACCATTTCTAGTCTGTCCTCCTCTTCAGTATTAGACTCTAGATCCTATGCCAAATATCTTTGCTGTACTGCCCTTCCACCTTGTTCGCTGGATACATAGGAAGGCCAGCTTTCTCCTTACTGTCATGTCATTCACATCCAAGCTGAATCCTGCCGGTGAACCTACAATGAGTATAGCAATTCTTAGTTCATGTTTGGCAGGTTGTTTGGTTTCATATACAATTTTAGCTCAGAGATATCCCAGGTAACTTGAGCTGGGCAAATGGACATCATTTGGCCAGTAGCTTATTGACCCTGGGCATCTGGGCTTTATGGCAGACACACACTGGCCAACAGGGGCACATACACCCTCCTCCCACCTTTAGAATGGGTTCCTAGCATAGGTTGGAGTAGGCCGGGTCTTCAACCCACTTATCATAGCCAAGTACACATCCCCATTTGTCAACATTAGTTAACACATCGAAATCACTTAGATCCATATTTTACACTACTGAGTGGCTAGCCATGCCACAGCATGCAGTCTGTGATCTGTGTTCTCCTATCCTGAGGATACTGCACACTACAGCAGATGCCCAAAGTGGTTGTTCTATACAACTTTTCCTTCTACAGGGTACCATCAAATGTTTGTGCTGTTACCCACAACTCCATTCTTGAGTGAGTTTAAGATGGAAACAATCAGTAAGTTTTTGGGAGGTAGTCCAAAAAGACATAGGGAGAACATGCAAACTCTATACAGGAATTGGTCGGAGGGCAGTATTGAACCTTGTACCTGATGCATGAGAGGTCAAAGACCTTAACTATTATGCTAACTGGTCTCATCAATGTGGTATTGTCTGTAAATGCATGAAGAGGTTGAGAGAGTTGAGAGCATTTATAAGAGCTAGCATCTCTTTTATGTTTATGTGTTTTAGTCCGATTTTCTTGTCCCAAAGATCATGCACATTTATACCCATTGATGCCAGTCCCCAAGCAAAGTCAGAGGTGTCTATTGTGACTGACTGCTTTGCAGCAAAAGGGGAGAATAGGAGATTTGGATTCTGAGAAATATGATGTCTCCAACAACTGATTTTCTTTGGTACAAATCCCAGAACTGGAATTTGAAATGGTGGTGGGTATTGATGCCGGCACCAAAGAGATTTTAGATGCCATTGTATCTTTTTCATGTGGAGCCCTGCAAGAGGTATAAAGAGAATCATAGATTCATGAGACTCAGAATCCTGAGGTATTCTCTCGCAGAATGAAGAAAAGTGCTTTGTACTGAGATTTCTAGCAAGCACCCCAAAAACACAATCTTGTGAGACAGTCAAAAAGAAAAAAAAATTGTGACTGTTTTCTTAGAATCCCAGTCTGTGTAAGAGATCTCTGACATTGGACAGATTTCTGACACTTTGAAAGAGACTCTGAAAAAATAAACAAACTGCCTAAAAATGGGAAAATGTGGATACCCTGAAGCCTACAGTGGGCTAACACAGGAGCTAGACAGTTCATGAACTCCCTTGGAGCAGGAAATAGCCCGAAGGGTAAGGCAGAGAATGAATAATGTGATCTGAACCCACAAAAACTTAAGAAATGCCTGAAATCTAGATGAACTGGAATGTGATGACATGCATCTTTTAAATCTATTTGAAAACTCAAATGAGGAAGAATGGGTTGTGAAGTGAAAACATTTTAAACTTGGGCACTACCACAAACTGATTCAAGATAGAAAAAGTACAGTTGTGTACACTTACCATAAATGTAGATGTTCGAGTGTATTCACTGTTGTAGTCATCACATTTGGGTTATATGCCTGCAGGTAGCCCACAGCCGGCCTGAATACCAGAGTCTTCGGATTTCTGCGTCGGATGATGTCGCTTCTTCCATGACGTCAGGTCGTCAGGGGTATAAAACATGCAGCCAATGCCATTACATCAGTTTTTCTGGGCCCCAGATGTCAGGTGCCACCACAATAGGAAGCAATTATATGGTATGAAACACCCCCAGCAAAAAGCAAATACACATGATATAATATATTCCAAATAGGAAGGAAAGGTAGAGCCAAGAGAAGTCAAGGGGCTGGAGGGAGGGTAACCAGGACTGCAACAATGAATACACTCGAACATCTACATTTATGGTAAGTGTACACAACTGTACTATGTTCTTCATGTTTCACTGTTTCAGTCATCACATTTGGGTTGATTCCCAAAGCTAAGGAAGGGTGGAGGCAGTTAAACAGCATTGGGGCTAGCAATCCGGCCCTGTAAGACTGCTGTGGCAAATCCAGCTCTGGATTTAGAAAAGATAGGCAGGTGGTAATGCTTGGTGAAAGTATGTACAGAGCTCCAGGTAGCAGCTTCCAGGATGTCCCTGGTAGGGACTCCTCTGAGAAATGCTGTAGGGGTAGGGGCAGCCCTGGTGGAATGTGATCTTATTCCCTGTGGGGCAGGATTTCCATGGTGCTTGTAGCAGAAATGGATGCAATTGGCTATCCATTTGGAAATGGTTTGCTTTGAAGTGGCCTTCCCCTCTGCCACTGCAGAAAAACTAACTAGCAGCTGGTCAGATTTTCTGAGAGACATAGTTCTGTCCAAACAGAATCTAAGCTGTCTGTGCACGTCCAGAGAATGCAGTATCATTTCCCCTTTATTTTGAGGATTCGGGAAAAAAGTAGGCAAATGAATGGACCGATTTAGAGACACACTAGACACCACCTTGGGCATAACCCTGTCCGCATGGAAGGTAATAAAGGGTTCCACTGCCATGAGGGCCTGCAGTTCAGACACTCTTCTTGCTGAAGTGATGGCTAGAAGTAAGGCTGTTTTCCAAGAAAGGAATTTCAACTCTGCTGTAGCAGCTGGTTCAAAGGGGGGGGGGGGGAGAGTGAGTTTTTCTAATACAAAGTTAAGGTCCCAGGCTGCAGTCGGAACTCTCCTGGGGGGCCTTAAATTTTTGGCCCCTCTAAGGAATTGTTTTAGCAGGGGATGAGACAAGAGGGGTGGCTCAATATTATAATGTGCTGAAATGGCAGAGGCATGAATCTTAGTAGAAGAGAAAGATAGGCCCTTGTGGAGCATTTCTGTTAAATAATCTAGAATATGGGGTAAGCTGGGCACTGTTGTGCCCTTCCCCTGAGCCTGGTTCCAGGAACAGTATCTTTTCCACTTTTATGAATAGGATTTTCTAGTGCTAGGCCTCATTGCCTCAAGAGTGACATCCAGCACCTGCTTACTGAGGGCTGCTAGGGGTGAGCTCAGGGAATTAACCAGGCTGCAAGGTTCAGGGTTTGAAGCTGAGGGTGCAGAATATGGCCGGCTTGCTGGGACAGCAGGGAAGGGGTTTGAAGCAGGTGCCATGGTTGCAGCACTGTCAGACTGCGTAAAAGGGGATACCAGTGCTGGTGTGGCCAGTCTGGGGCAATCAGTATTGTCCTTGGCTTGTCCTGTTTGATCTTTAGTAGAACCTTCAGGAGGAGAGGCAGAGGGGGGAAAGGCATAAATTGAGAGGCTTTCCCAGGTAAAGGACAGGGCATCCACTTTCCAAGCTAGACTGTGGGGAGTTCTGGTGCAGAATTTGTTCAATTGGTTCTGAGGAGGCAAACAGGTCTACCTCTGGTATCCCCCATTTGTTTCTCAAGAGCTTGAATATTTTGGGTTCCAGTTTCCATTTGCGTGGGTCTATGAGATTTCAGCTTAAGTAGTCTGCCAGTGAATTTAGTTTGCCTGGCAGGAATTGAGCTTGCAGGTTCACTCGGTAGTTCACGGCTGTATTCCACAGAGCCATGGCTATTCTGCAGAGTGAGTAGGAATGGGTTCCCCCTTGCTTGTTTATGTACCACATAACTGTGGTGTTGTCTGTCTTTACCAATAGTTGCCCTGGAAGAATAAGGTCTTTGAAGGCTGTCAGAGCGTTCTGTACAACTAACATTTCTTTTTGCTTGACATGCAGGTGCATCTGTTTTGGGTTCCATTTGCCCTACCATGTGAGCCCCCCCCCCCCCCCATGCATAGTCTGATGCATCTGTTGTTAGGGTTTGGGTGGCAGGGGGTAGGGTGAAAGGGAGTCCCTTGTTGTGGTAGCAGGCCTCTGCCCACCAAAGAAACTCTGCCCTTAGACAAGGCATGATAGGAATCATTGTTTCCAGGTCCTGAGAATGTTGACACCATAGACTTTTTAGATACCATTGAAGTTTCCTCATATGCAGTCTTGCATATGGAATTAACAGAATACAAGAGGCCATGAACCCCAGGATTTTCCTTGCAGATAGCTGGGTTTTTGTAGCCAGTAGGTTGAAGTAGGTTGTCAAACAGACTTTGTTTCTCCGGAGTGAGGAATGCCATCTGGGAAGCTGTGTTCAAGCTTGCTCTCAGGAATACAATCTGTTGGCAGGGTACTAGGTTTGATTTATTTTCGTTGATGGTATACCCCAGTGAAGTTAGACATCTATTTACAAATGCCAGGTGTTGTAATAGCAAGTCCTGACTTTCTGCCTGAATCAGGCAATCGTCCAAATATGGCTAAATCTGAATATTTCGCTGCCTGCAAAATGCAATGGCTGGAGCTAGGCACTTTGTGAATACCCTGGGTGCAGTATACAAGCCAAAGGGAAGTGGAGAGAACTGATAGTGCATGGAGCCCGCCCTGAAACATAGGTATTGTCTGCAGGATTCCCTTACTGGGATGTGCAGGTAAGCTTCTTTCAAGTCTAGGGTTGCCAGCCAGGCTTCCTTGGCTAGCATAGGAAGAAGCTGTTGAAGAGTTAGCATTTTGAATTTTGGAACCACCAAAAAGGTGTTGAGAATAGACAGGCCCAGGATAGGACACCAGGAGTTTTTTTTCTGGGAACCAGGAACAGTCTTGAATAAAAACCTTGCCCCTTTGTTCTGCTGGGACAGGTTGAATAGCCCTGACACTGAGGAGAGAGAGCACTTGTTTTTGGGGCTCCACCCACTGAGTTGGGGGAGGTCTGGCCATCCCCTTGGGGTTGGTAGTGAGTGGAAGTGGAGTCTGTATCCTACGGAAAGTATGTTTAAAACCCAATTGTCCTGGGTAGTGAGTTCCCAGTTTTTTTGCATGCAGGGCGAGCTTTCCTCCTAAGGGAGCAAGTAGTTTAGCAGGGCTTGGAAGAGTTAAGTATAAGTCATTGTGCCATTTTTCCATTGGGGGGTGGCTTACTACTCCTTGCTTTGGAAGTGGAAGCCCTACACTGCTTAGATTTGTGCATAGCCTGAGACTGAAGTCTTGGTAGTCTGCTGCTCCTGGATTTGGACTGAGAAGGCCTGGAAGGGACTGGAAAGGACCAGTTCTTTGAAGACCAATGCCTACTGAATCTAGGAGGCTGTACTTGTAAGAAATCTTTAACAGTTTGCATAGATTTAGCTTTTTCCTCCATCCTTTTGAGGACTTATTCTGCTTTGTTGCCAAAAAGGCGGTCCTGGTTTAAGGGTGCATCCAGTAATTTAGCCTTGACATGATCTGGCAAATTTTGTTCCTTAAGCGAAGTACAGACCCAGTGACAGCAGCCCTGCAAGATGCTTCTAAAGCATCAAAACCACATTGCAAAGTATGTTTACCAACTTGCTCAGCAGAATGCCTTAACTCTTGCAAATCTTTGTGTTCAGCACAGTCAGGAATCAACATCATTTTCTGTTTAAGTAATCCCATAATATGCTGCTGATACTTTAACATATGAAACTGGCAATTTAAAGCCCTAATGGCCAAAGAAACAGAAGTGTATACCTTCTTACCCCATCTGTCTAAAGCTCTAGAGTCCCTATCAGAAGGGGGAATTTTTGGCAGTAGTAGCCTTAATGCCTTTTGGTCCTTGGGAAATGGTCTCTGGATCCGCAGTAGGATTCTTAAAGAGGAAATTGTGAGAGTCAGGTACTCTGTAGTACCTGTCCGGTTTCCTGGGAGCTGGAGGCAAAGTGTCTGGGGTAAGGCTGGATTCCAAGAAAACATCATGTACAATCTCCAGAACAGGAGGAATAGCTAGAGTCCTGTTTTGAGGCAAGAGTAAAAATTCCCTAAGTCTCTTTTTGGACTCAGAATAGTCCTGGCTTTCCCAGCCAAAATGCTCCCTAAGGGTATGCAAGGTTTCACCAAAAGAAAAATCTTCTGGAAGGGAAGCAGAGGGAATGGAACCCTATGCATCAGAATCCTCATAAGTAGATAAGGGTAAATCCAGGTAGTCAGAAGGAGCAGAGATATCAGATTCCTGATCAGAAGAATCAGAAAGAAAATCAGTTCTAGGTCTCTTAGAGAGGGAAGACTGGCTTCCCCTAATTAAGGTAATAAGGTCTTCAGCCATTCTAATCATTTGTTTTTGAGGCATATGGGCCTGAGTATGTGGCTTGGTCGTCGTTTTTCTAGGCGTAGTGCGAGCTTTAGTTCTGAGGAATTTGGTATTTCTAGCTTGAAACGAAGTCGTTGGTTTAATATGAAAGTCGGTAGGTCTGAATACACCCTCAGAAGACGGTGACTGCACAGTGGCTCCAGACCCATCCAAGGTAGAGACATACGCAGGTTCCATAGTCGAAGAAGCATCTCGCGGCATACCGGACTCTGAATGTGTCTCAGTAGAGGCTTGCGAATCTGTAGTAGCGGGTATCAGGGGCTGGGAAAGCACCTCACTGGGTACTGGTGGACTGGCGATTAGCTTAACGGAAGCATCGTCCGGAGTTTTGGACCTATGCAGTCTGTCTCTGTCTTTACCCTTACATTTTTTTTGGAAGATCGGTAGTCGGATGGCTTAACAAAGCCATTTTGGAGTACGGAAATCGAGAACGAAAGTATTTAGCTACAAAAATAGCCCAACGACGGATAGTTCGGGCATTGAACAAGCCACAAAATCGACAGCGAGGTATGTCTTGGTCTGGGCCTAAACAAGTGATGCATTAAGAATAAAAATCTCTATGAGGTATTTGCTTTCCACGGGCAAGAGAATTGTTAATTTTTTCTGACATTGGTTAGAACAAGAAAAAAGGATCCCCAACAGGATACTTATCTTTTTGAAGACTTCAGGTCTGAAACTCGAAAACAAAAATTTCAGGAGTCGGCTGACTGGCACTTGCGAACTTGCTTCGGGCACCACACGGCAAGAAAGACTGATGTAATGGCGTCGGCTGCATGTTTTATACCCCTAACGACCTGACGTCATGGAAGAAGCGACAGCATCTGACACAGAAATCCGAAGACTCTGGTATTCACGCCGGCTGAGGGCTACCTGCAGGCAGATAACCCAAATGTGATGACTGCAACAGTGAAACACGAAGAACATCTCCAAAACTGGTCTCCAGGAATTTTTTTCTTTTTCTTTGGCACTAAAAACATTCTTGAGTAAACTCTTTCCCCTCTAGAAGTGGAGGAACCACTTATATTACTCCCTGAGTCAGCATATGATGTGTAAGGCAGGAGGAAAGAGAATAGTTTGGTCTGGCAGATGAAGTCTGTCACAGTGCTGTCCCCAATTGATAATACTTTACCCTTCTGCCACAAGTTTGTCAGTGGCAGCTCTTTCTTCTGATAGGACTATGTCTTCTCTACTGTGTGTCTTGGCTTCTTTCCCATGGCCAAATTTATAGCACAGAGGCACTCCACTGCAGGATTTGCTAATTGAATGGGCAAACTGCAGGACTAATTGCTTATCTGTACTTCCTTAAAATTAATGCAGTCCGCTCCTTCCAGACTTGTGCTGTGGTGCTTGCATTAAGTACTGTTCTGCAGTCCATGTACTTAGGTAGGGGTTCTGTTCTCACTCCAGTCAAGTGTGTGTGTGTGTGTGTGTGTGTGTGTGTGTGTGTGTGTGTGTGTGTGTGTGTGTGTGTGTGTGTCTAGACAGCAGAGCAGACGTGTATCCTACAGTTACTTCTCCAATTAGATGGAAAAATGGAATCTCCTGTAACGCAGGAGTTGCCTCCCACTTGCTATATGTAATCTAGATGGATCACTACTGTGACCCATTTACATAAAACAATCTGCTTCTAAACACAGAACTAGAGATTCAGCTATTCTGGAAGGGATACATGAATGCCAGGTTGAGGGGGGGCAAGGTCCCTCATATTGTCATTGTAATCAATTTGACTGTCATTTGTTATGAGTTGTTCCTGTTTTTTTATTTGGAGCCTCCCTGCCATTGCTTTTTGAAAGTCTGCTACCAGCATTATGCTGGGACTGTTTATTTTGTTCCCTGCCCCTCCCCCCAAAAAAAAAATAGATGAGGGAGCACAGAATCCCTTAGAGAATTTAGAGTAGTAGTCTTGAAAAATCTGAGATTCCTTCACACTTTTTGACAGTGTCTGCAGCAGAGGATCAAAAACTAAATCTCTATCCAAGCGAAAATTCATTTTCTGGAAAGTTCTGAGAACCAAGCCAGGAAGACCTCCTTAACTCATTACAGCCGAGTGACACCTTTAGGTGTATCTGCAGTTAAATCCTACTGATATCTCTAGTCATCAAATACTGCTTGTTCCTATTTGCATCAATAATTCCAAAACCATGCTATGTACAAGGTTTTAAAAGATTTCCTGTTAAAGCTTACACAGTGATAAACTCAACTGCATTAATATTTGAACCCTGTCTAGGGTAAATAGATATTAACTGTTGTTTTTATGATATTAATGTATATAAATATAATTTTCACATTTTTCTAAATATCTCAACAACCGAGTAACACAGACAGAACTCATTAGCTTCATATGGAAGTTCTCAGCTAGATGAATAAAATGCTGCTGACAGTGTAACTTGATTGGTTGCTGATATACTGTAAGTTGTTTACAAAATATTACAAATATAATAGTTACTGTGTTTACTGTGACTTATAAAATTTGGTTTAAGATCTAAAACCTACAGAACACTACCCTATAAAAATAGTCTGTGCTGAAAAATTTGCCATTTATATTTCTTTAGTAACCTATATGGTTTCAGAGATATGAACATTTGTTTGAAATGTGAGAACATAATTTGATTCTGTCAAAAGGCTTAGGCTCTGCCCAATGGAAGTTAAGAGTGCAAACTTCCTGACCACCACTGGAGTGAATGAGTTAAAGCAGTACCAGTAGCAGCAGCCCTGGAAGTAGTACCTAAAGTCATAAACACATTTTAAACGAGTAGTGATTTGAGAAATAGCAGATTTTTCCTCACAAGAGGAAACTGATGCCAAAACATTCCGTACACATTTACAACTAGTCACAATAAACTTCAACATATTAGACTGGCTGTTCAGAACTCAAAAATCAAATTTGCAGAAGCTTACACTTTCCCCCCAGACTTATCAAAGGTTCTTCCATCCTTATCAGGAGGAGAAATCTCAGCATTCTCCCAATGAATCAGATACCTGGACAAAAAAGGCTGCATCTCTCCCTTCACTTTCCCCTGAAGATTCCAGTTCTTGAACCTCTTCAGGGAAAGAGGAATCCCCTTTTCTTTTCTTTTCTCAGAAACTACCTTACAAGAAGAGTTTAAAAAAACCTGCACAGGACACTGTACTAAGCCTAGTAAATTATTTCAGACCAGAGTAATTGACACAGGAGAAGATAAAAATGTTTTCTCTTTATTTTTGACAGAAAATTGTGGAAAAACAGAACCAGTATTAACCAGCAATGGCTTCCTCAAGGATGGGCAGAACTAAGAGTACTTTCCCTAACCCTTCTCCCACAAACAACAAGAGTGACTCTCCCTTGTCTACTGATGGGACCCTAGGAGCCACAGAGGATGTGGCTAACCCCTTTGTCCATGCTGACTGTATGAACTACACCAAAGGGATCCTATGAGTGGTCTGAGGAACCAACTTTGGCCATGTCATAGTCACCCATCTGTGGCTGAGGCAAATTACCAGCCTACTGTAATGACAAAAGCTGGTTAAGAATCTTTTTATTTTCCTGACTGGAAGTAGGTCTGGCATAGGGACCGGTAATTTGTTTCATGATTAAGCTGAAAATGGTATCCTGGGGAAGTTTAGCAGCAGCAGTTGGCAAAACGGAAGTATCAAAAAAGTAACTTTTTCCTAGGAAATACAGTAAAAAGCACTTTAAACACTTTCCTCATGCAAAAGGCAAAATGAACACAGCATCTCCACAAAAAAGTAAGCTCCCATTTAAAAGTACAAAAAAAGTCACCAGACAGTCAAGTAAACTACTTTTTCCTAGCTTAAAAGTACATGTTTTGAACAATAAGTTGCTTTTAACAAGTAAAAAAAGTAATGTGGAGGGTTTCCCCACCTCTCTGAAGGGAACCTATCATCCCAGTAATGGAACAGCATTAGCCAATTAGGAATCCTCAAAATCCCACACAGCAGTGCTCTCTTCTCAGCAACAGGAATGTTCTGAAGGACTTAGTACCTAAAAATGACCTTTAGTAAGCTCACCTCAATCTGTCAATTCAAAAGCCCACACATGTGTGCCCTCTCAGCAGCAGGTAAGCTCTAAAGAAATTTGCACTCAAACCTGACTTTTAGTCAGCTCAGCTTGAGATGACTAATGGTTTGGGCACATGGAAACTGACCAGCTGCTATATCCTATGCATGATATAACCCATACAGCTAACACTTCTGCAAAAGTGATCAATATGAACATCTGGAAATGTCTAGTTAGTAACACTGTAAGGGGAATGGGGGACATGGACTATAAAGGGGTCTATATTGCAAGCTCGAAAGCCCTAATAACCAAATACAAAAACACTGACACATATTCCTCGAACCGCGAATACACCGAATGCTCTAAACCGCAAAATGCAAAAGATCAAACCGTCATACTTGTCCCACCCCACCGCCCGCTACATACTACCTACCCAAACAAACTAAACAAAAACATACATACACTAACCAAAACCCTACTTCTAAGCCTAAACTAAAACCTACTTCTAACCCTACACTACATCTTGCATATACCACCAACTATGCACTTACCTTAACCTGCACCCTAACCCTAAGGTCCATAACTATCACACACTTACCTTAACAAGCTATACCCAAACAAAATAAATAATCCACACACATACACGTAAAAAACCCTACATCTAACCCTACACTAAATCTCAAATATATTACCATCTATGCACTTACCTTAACCCGCACCCTAACCCTAAGGTCCGTAACTATCGCACACTTACCTTACGGAGCTATACCACGGAAGGGACAACCATGACGATTCGATGTTTCGGCTTTCGCGCTTCAGGATGATCGATGTTTACGCGGTTCGATGGAGACGTGTCGGCATTTACGCATTTGGGTAAGTGCGTCTTCGAGGATGTAATAGGGAACCGTATAAAGGAAGGTTTAGAGCACTGAAGATGTCTGGTTAATAACAAGGTAGGGGGAATGAAAAACACAGAGTATAAGAAAAGTCTCAGATACTTGGGAATGTCTGGTTAGTAACATGGAATAGAGGTCTGAGGACATGGATTAGGAGGAAAGGCTTGGTGCACTAATTGTATGATTCATGAGAAATGCAGGGATTACAAGGATGGTAAAAGAATTTGCAGATGGAATGTGAAGAAAGGTTCAGAGCACTGTGATAGTCTAGCTGCTAACAAAGTACAGGAAATTGGGGACATGGAGTATTATAAAATGTTCATAGCACCAGGAATGTGCATAGTGAGTGAACACACATCTCATATCATCACATCTCAGTGAGAGACTGCACTGATTTAACAGTAAGTAAGTAGGTGGGTCTAGCGACAGGCTGAGATTCTACATGAATATTAAGAAATACTATTTCATGCTGAAAGATATGGGGCCCTGAAATGCACTACCACCATGAAGTGATAGCGTGCAGCTCCACAAAAGTTGTTTAAATGTGTTGGGAACAGACAGAGAAAAAAAGGCAGGAACAGAAAGGCAAAGGACAGATGCAACCCTTTTGGTGGGCTTCAAGTAATAATGTTTCTTCAGTAGCACGTTCAATTTTGCTACCAGTTCACAGATGTTACTCTGAGCTTATTTAGTGGGATGGATGCAGACAACAGCCTTAATATACACGTTTTAAATATTCAGTATCTAAATATTTCATTTATCCACTCCCAGACTCAAAAGTGCAGCTGTGCAGTTTAAAACATTTTAATTTACCTTATCTTTTGCCATCACAGTGATGGCACACATATTACAACGTTAGAATTCCAAGAGCAATTGCTGCAAGTTCATTGTAATTAAAATCTCTCACACACACACACACACACACACACATACACACACACACACACACACACACACACACACAGTGAAACTTTGTAGGCCCCCCTAAAATTACCTTTTTAGTTTCAGATTTCTCATACCTGGTAAAGTTCTTCAATCCTGTGTTTGAGCCCTTCTACTTCCAGAATTAGTTGGGTGTTCTTGGCCTGAAGGTCCAGGACACACTGCTTTTGCTGCAAACAATGAACCTGTGATTCATCACGTGACTGAATCAGCAGACGGATCTTCTCTTCCTGCTGATTCATTCGCTGTTCCTACAAATTAAATAATTCAATAATTTAGGCATTTAACTGTAAGCTAAATTAAAACAACTACATTTGTTAAGTCTGAATACCACCTGGGCAGAGAAATAAAGGGGCAAAGTAGAGAGCAGCCGTGTTGTACCTGAGATTCAATATACATGTGTCTGTGAGTGCACACACACCCACACCTTTTCCCTAGAGCCAGCAGTGCAAACATTGCTTCATCAACTGCCAGGGGGAGAAGTGTAGAGCATAACACTTGCGTGATGGTTTTCATCTCTCACTACACAGTCTAGAAGCATGGTTGCTGGGGTCAGCATGGAGAGGCACAAAAAAGGTAGATAAAATGCTTAACATTAACTGATACAAAGTTAATGCATCTAAAAGTGGCTTACATAACAGTATGCAAATAGAGTTGGTTGAATATTCTAAAAAACAAACCCATGCAGTACCATGGGGCTGATTGTTGGCCCTTAATTACACAACATCTTCTATTCAAAGATAAGGGTAGCCACCTATGGCAAACAGAATCTGAGGAACACTGAAAGGTGGGAAGCACTTTAGAAGGCGCACACTTGTACCATTATGGCATTCTGATAACAGTTTTATATTCAACATTGACTAATACAGCATCCTCTTTTGGGAAAAAATACTGGGAACACTGTAACACTTATGAATATACGAGGGACCTTCTAAATATTCTCAGCTTTGATTAAACTGTCTTTACAGTGGTTAGGAGAATGCTTCAGATGCCTCATTTAATACTAAATGGAATATTTGGGCAGTAGGAAAATAACTATGGTATTGTATATGACAGCTTTTTTTTTTTACTTAACTATGGAAACACCTTATACAGCTAACCAGAGGTTTAAGGTTTCTTATAAAGAAAAAAATGAGGCTATTATATTTATGCTAAACAGAAAAGTTAAATGTGCACTCACTGTAATTGCCATCTCTGGTCTTCAACAGACAGCTCACAAGGCCAACACATCTGGTAACTTGCTAATAAATCGATATACAAAAAATGAGAAAAAAGCCAGCTCTGTGTTACACAGGGATAAAGCCTTGATTATGACCCACATGGCCTGGGTTTGAGTAGCAGCTCAGGAATGAGAAGAGTAAGCTGGGGAGCAAGGGCAGGAATGGCTGCCATTGGCGTGCCCATCATAGGGAAGGTACAACACCCTGGCCTACTGCGAGCTTAATACTTGCTATGGGCTGGGTGTACATGCAGGAAGCATAAAAGCCAAGAATGACAAGCCATCAGGCAGCATGCTTGTTACAGCTGGGGATAGCGACGTGCAATACAGCACACTTGGGCCACAGTCCTAGTGATAGAACAGTCCCTTCTTTCAAGGCTGCTACAATGGTAAGCCAGCTCCTCTTCTAGAACAGTACTAAAGGGAGAAAAGTTGATGGTCAGCAGGCAACTGGGAGAAGAATATGTATGAAAAAAAAAAAAAAAAAAAGTTGCAAACAAACAATGGGAAAGTATGGGCTTGTTTGTGATGCACATTCTGCTGAGATTGTTAAACAAGATTCCAGCTGGATTTAACAATGGGAGGATATATGTATGTCTCCCAAATATGAAACAAAATCTAAAAGATTTAGGATTTTTGTTTGGAAATGTTTACATAGATATTTTCATACTCCAAGAAGACTCCAGAGAATTTTTCCTCAGGTAGATAGTAAATGTTGGAGGTGTAACAGGGAAGAAAGAGGTAATTGGAGAAAAAGAAGTAATGTTCCGTCTGTGTTGTCGATCTTCATTCATTCCTGACTGTTGGGTTTTGGTTCCATCCTCGGAACCGACTCGGCTATTGTATCAAGCTCGCGCCAGCCAGAAACTCTCAAGCTAAGGCTACCCATAGTGCCTTTCCTCCATTCCCTTCAGATCGAGTATGGCCACAGAAATAAAATAGTGGCAGCTTTGTCTGAGCGACTGCCCTATTACAAAACCAGGACTAGTTCGAGCCTCCAGGAGTCTTTGGAGGGGGTTGGGGGGGTGGGATGTCAAGAATGAATGAAGATTGATAACACAGATGGAACGTTATGGTAAGAACATAACTTCTTTATCTGATGTCAATCTTCATTCATTCTTGACTGTTGGGACAGAGTCCCTAGCTACTTTATGTCCCGGGAGGCCCTATGGAACGATATTCCTGAGCACCACAGAGCCAAATATGCTCTTCCTCTGGAGACCATATCTAATTTGTAATGACTGATAAAGGTTTGAGGGGTAGCCCAAGTGGCCGCTGGGCAAATGTTATCCATGGACACTCTAGAATGAAAGGCCACTGAAGTGGAAGCTGATCTGGTAGAATGAGCCTTGACTTTGGTTGATAGGTTTAGCTTATTTTGGTAGGTGCTGCAATCTCTCAAACATTCCGATAAGGTAACTTTGGAAACTGGTTTGCCCAGTCGTGTACCTGAAAAAGATAGAAACAATTGGTCTGATTTCCTAAACAATTTTGTTCTCTCCGGGTAAAAATGTAACTGTATGTCTATATCCAACAAATGTAAACAATATTCTCCCTTGTTTGAGAAGTTTGGGAAGAAAACTGGTAGGTCTATGGATTGATTAATAAGTGAATCAGACACAACTTTGGGTAGAAAGGAGGGATTAGTTCTAAGTGATACTCTCTCTGTGAAAAATGATATATGGATGTTTCACATACAAAGCCTGTAATTCTGATATTCTCTTGGCTTACATGATGGCTACCAGGAATAGGGTCTTCCAAGATAAGAATTTGATATCATAAGTGGCTGCTGGCTCAAAGAGTTGATGGATCAAACTTTGCAAGACTATCGTTAAATTCCAAGGTTCAATGGGTTCTTTGAAAGGTGGTTTCAAATGCATAACACCCTTTAGGAAGGTTTTGCAAAGGTAATGAGAGATTAAGGAAAAGTCATCAAAGCCGTTATGGAAATCTGAGATAGCAGCTCAATGATCTCTAATGGCAGAAGCTGAGGCTCCTGAAGCTGAGGCTCCTGAAGTTGATAGATATTCTAACACCTTATTAATCGAGGCTGAAAAAGGGTCAATTTCTTCTCCTCGAGACCAAAGCTCAAATCTGTTCCATTTACTGAGATAAAGTTTCCTGGTGAATGGTTTATGAAAAGCCAGAAGTATCTTTTGTACTAAGGAAGAAAGATTATTTGGCCTGTCAGTCACTGGAAGTGGAGGTACCAAGCCGTCAGTTTGAGATTCTGTAGTATGGGATGGACCAGTCCCTGCAGATGAGACAACAAGTCTGGAGATGGGTCTAGAGTCCACAGACAGTGAACTAGGTAAGGCCAGAGAAAGGGGAACCAGATTTGGCGGGACCAGTAAGAGGCTGTGAGGATCACTTTGCTTCTCAACCATTGGGCTTTCTTCAAAAACTGAGGAATCAGAGGGAAGGGAGGAAAGGCATAGAGTAGTCCCGGGGGCCAATTGTGTAGGAGAGCATCTCTCGGTTACTCCCTCCGAGGGGGGACAGGGCAAAGTAGCTGCTGCATTTGTGGTTTATGGGAGATGCAAACAGTTTTCAGCAAAGGTGACCCCATCTGTGAAACATCTTCATCGCTACTTTGGGATTGAGGGACCACTCATGAGGCAGGAGGATGCATCTGCTCAATTTGTCTGCAATCACGTCGGAGTTCCCTGGAATGTGCATTGCTGTCAGAAAGCAGATGAATGTGATCGGCCACTGCCACACTCTTAGGGCTTCCCGACATAAAGGGTAGGATCTGGTTCCTCCTTGTTTGTTGATGTTCTAAACCACTGACATGTTGTCTGATTGGATAGCAATTATCCCCGAAGAGAGGGCAGATTGAAATGGTTGCAACGCTAAGAGCACTGCCCTCAGTTCTAGAATGCTGATATGCAAATTGGCCTCTAAGGGAGACCACGTGCCTTGGACTGTCTTTTCCTGAAAATGCTCCCGCACTCCACCAGGGAGACATCTGTGGTCACTATGGCCTTGGGCTGAGAGGGGGAAAGGGGTGACTTATAATTCCTCTTCTGACTTCATCTACCAGTTTAGATCCTGCTTGCATTGATTAGTTATGTGGATTAGGTAGGACATCAGATGTGTTAACAGAGACCACTGTGATGCCAGGAGCCACTGAAGCAGCCTCATGTGGTACCTTGTTAGATGAACTAGAGTGATTGTCGCTGCCATGGACCCTAGGAGTTGTAAGACTAAGTAAGCTGGGAATTTGTCTTGAGAGAGTATCCCTTGAAGCTGTGACCTCAGTCTTTGCAGCCTGTAAAGAGGTAGAGCAGCCACACAGGATTTTGTGTTGAATGTCACTCTGATGAATTCTATATCTTTTGTGGGTGACAGCTTTGACTTTTCCCTATTTATTGAAATGCCTAGCTCTCTATTAGAAGTGGAGGTATCTTCTGGAGTGCTTGTCCATTTTTATGTGGCAATACGTGTCCTGAAGATCTATAGAGCTCATCCAATCATATTTTTCCAGAAACGGAAGGTTAGACTGTACCATGACCATCCGGAATTTTGTCTGTCGAACAAACCTGTTTAAGACACTGAGGTCTAGAATTGGCCTCCAAGTCTCCTGTCTTTTTTGGCACTAAAAAGAATTTTGAGTAAAATCCAGATCCTATTTGGTCTGGTGGGACTGTTTGGAAGCAGCTTTTGAATTTCTCATGCTGCTGTATCCCTCTCACTGGGTGGAACATTGGGGATTCGTCTTTGTGGTACACATTGAAGGGGATACGGTAACCTCTAGTAATTATCATCTGCACCTAGGACTGTGAGTGCCAGGCTAAGTGGTGCAGAGAGAATCTTCCTCCAACTGCTTCCAGAGGTAAGCAATTGGGCCGCTGCTCAGGAGCACTGGTAGAGTTGTCCAGAGAAAGAATCTCTGGAGCCCTGATTATGTGGGCCCCCTCTGCCATGCAGGGGTGCCTTCCTGATGAGTTCCCCCTCTGCCCTGGGAGGAAAACTCTCCACATGTGTCCCAAAAAGGTCCTTGGGCCTTCCTGAAACACATATTTCCACCCCTCTGATTCCTGGAATAAGGTCGCTGAAGAGTGGAAAAACGCACGCCCACAGCAGAAAGGGTCTTTCTGTCCTCCTCACACCTGGCTAATGTGTCTCTGGCTTTTGGGCC
This sequence comes from Protopterus annectens, assembly GCF_019279795.1. Classification (NCBI taxonomy): domain Eukaryota; kingdom Metazoa; phylum Chordata; order Ceratodontiformes; family Protopteridae; genus Protopterus; species Protopterus annectens. The sequence goes on from NC_056733.1 coordinate 212,679,467, forward strand.
AAACAACAAGGTAGCATCAACAAGAGCATTGACAAAGGAAGACTTCAAAGGGTCCGCGAAGTCACATAAGCGCATCTATGCGTGACGCCTAATGGCAATACCTGTACCCGCTTGCTCTGGCCATCCCTTTGGCTGTGTGTACAATAAGCTGCATGGACGAATTCAATATAGATTCTAGGATGGCAAGCTGGGAGGCAACCTTATCGCATACTTCGTCACACACTGCTCCTGTCAAGGTCCCTGAGATGCATTGTTATGGTGAGTACATGTACATAACTTTTGCATCTGTTCTGGTCTTTTTCATCTGATACTCAACTGATGGGGCAGAGTCCCCATCTAGAGAAACCCCAAGGTGTTCTTCAAGGAAGGATATTCCTGAGTACAGCCGAAACAAATGCCGCCCTATTTCTAGACAAAATGTCCAATTTGTCATGGGCAATGTATGAGTATTAGACCAAGTGGCAGCTGAACAATGTCATCTCTTAAAGTCCTGAATCAGAAAACAAATGAATCAGCCTTAGATCTGGTGAAATGTGCATTAGGCGGTGTAGGTAGTGTTTCTTCCTATAAACAAAAGCAATGCAGTCAGTGAGCCACTTGGCCAAAGTTGCCTTTGAGACTAACATGCCCAAGCTGACCTTGCAAAAGGAAATAAACAGCTGATCTGATTTTTGTAGAGATAGAATTTAAGCTGTCTATGAACATCCAACAAGTCCTTTGTTGAAATTTGGAAAGAAAACAGGAAGGTTGATAGACTGATTTATAGTAGTTTCTGAAGCCAGCTTAGGTAAAAAGGAAGGAGGGGTACAAAGGGACACACTTCTTTGTGAAAGATCAAGTATAGCGGCTGGGAAGAGAGAGCCTGGAGTTCTAATACCCATCTGGTTGATGTGATTGCAATCAGGAAAATAGTTTTCCAAGACAAAAACTTTAAGTTCACCTTGGCAGCTAAGTTCAAGGTGAAGTGAGAGCTTGAAGTATTATTGTTAAATCCCATTGAGGGTAGGACCCTTAATAAGGGGTCACAGTAAGAAGTAACCTTTGAGAAAGGTTTTACATACTCTTGATAATGCCAAGGATGAATGGTTTACTCCAATGTGAAAATTAGAGATAGTTGCAACTTGGACCATTACTGTAGAATAACTAGCACTGCTGCTGAAAACAGAAGCAAGAAAATCAAGGATAGCTGGAAAAGGTGCTGAACAAAGGTCCAGATGTTACTGGAGAGCCCAAAGAGAAAATATTTTCCATTTGCTCTTATAAACTTTAGCAGTAGAATCCATCTGAGAGGATGTGTCCAACTGGGAAAGAAAGCCTGGACTGTCTAGCCATCACTGGAACTGGAGAGACCATGCAGCTAATTTGAGGGTCCAAATGTCCTGATGAGTTATCCCTGATGGATGAGATAGAAGATCCAAGGATGGATCTAACACCCATGGAGGGTATATTAGATGAGGCCACAAGAAAGGAAACCACACATGTTGAGGCCAGAATGGAGCAATGAGGATTACTTTGCTTTTCCCCCAGACACTTTCAGAAGAAACTTGGGAATTTGAGGAGCAGGAGGAAGGCATAAAGGACCCAGGGGGGGGCAATCATGAATTAGAGGTCTCTCTCAGTGACTCCCCCTCTACAGGGATCAGGACAAAGTACCTACTATACTTGGAGTTGAGAGAAGAAGTGAATAGGTTGCATCACAGATGGCTCCACTGACAAAAAAATAATTTCTGCCACAACAGGGTCTAGCGACCACTCATAAGGGGCTTAGATGGAACTGCTCAGTTTGTTTGCTAGCATACTGGACTTCCCCAGGATATGCAATGCCAAAGGACAGTGGCCAGAAGAGAGCACCTGCTGCCATACTCTTAAAGCCTCTCAACACAAGGGGTAGGATGGGGTTACCCCCTGCTTGAGATACCAGACTACCAACATTGTCTGAATAGCAACCATCCTGATAGAGACGGCATCTTGAAATGACTGCAACACTAACAGGACTGCCCTCATTTCCACAACAGTTATGAAGACTGACCTCCCAAATGAGACCAAGTGCCTTGGACTGTCCTTCCCAAGTAATGTCCTGCTCATCATAGTTGGGAGGCATCCATAGTCACTGTGCCTCAGAATGCCAGAAGGATGGAAAGGTGGCCTTGAGGAACTTCTTGTATGGTGATCCACCAGGCTATGTGTTCTCAGCAGATCTTTGTAATCCATATCAGTGCAGACAGGGGGTGTTGTATTATTGCTCATTGTCCTGCAAGTGTCCACTGCAGTACCCTCATGTAATACCTTGCTAAAAGTACTAGAGTTATAGAAGCTGACACAGATCCAAGAAATTGCAATATGAACCTTGCTGGCAGAGATGCAAGAGACAGAATGTGGGATGCTAGACTCTGTAAACTGTTTAAGTGTCTGTGGTAAGCGCGTTATCTGTGCCAGCATATCCAGACAAGCACCACTGAATTCCAGGACTTAGTGGGAAGAGTTGAGACTTGGCATAGTTCGCTGTGATGCCCATTTGAAGACATAGTTGGAGCATCTAGTCCCAGGCTTGAATCAGTAGAGGCTTTGTGGGAGCAGAGAGGAGCCAGTCATCGAGATTAGGACCCGGAATCTCAGCAGTCTCAAGTGAACTGTGACCATTGCCATGCACTTGGTGAACATGCTGGGGGCTGTGATGAGGCCAAAGGGCAGGGCCATGAACTGGTAATAACTAGTTCCCAGCCAGAAGTGTAGGTACCTCCTGGATCGCCTGTCTGTTTTGATGTAATTGCAAGCATCCTGGAGATTACTGAACACATCTAATTGTCCTTGTGCAACAGAGGCAGAAGGGACTGAACTGTGACCATTCAGAATTTCAAGTGTTTGACCAATTGATTCAAATTTCTGAGATCCAAGATTGGTCTTAGGTTCCAGTTTTTCTTTGGCACCAAAAAGAACTTTGACTAAGTTCTGAATTATTGCTGGTCTGGGGGGACTGTCTAGATGAATTTTTGCCAGCAGTTTTTCTATTTCTGTAGCTGCTACTTTCCCCTGACTGGGTGTAATGTCAGGAATTCTTCTGGGCCAATTAGGAGGCTGAAGGGAAAACAGTGTATAGTAACCTCTTGATATCTCCTGCACCCAAATATCTTTGGTGATGGCTATCAAGACTTCCAGGTGGAGGGATAAGCACCCTCTGACTGCCTCCAGAGTGCAACAGTTGGGCGACCTTTTAGAAGCACTAGAAGGGCTACTCAGAGAGAGGACCTCTGAAGCCCTGGTGTTGTGGGCCGCCTCTGCCATGTGGGCGTCTACCACTAGAGTTCCCCCCTCTGCTGTGGGGGGGGGGGACCTGTCCCTATAGGGTTCCTTGGAAGGCCCTTGTGACCTATGGAACCAAATCTTCCTACCGCCTCTCTGGTTCCATGAAAAGGTCCTATGAGGGGTGGAGAAACATATTCCTACTGTAGATAATGCCTTCCCAGCCTGTTCACTCCTAGATAGTGTTTCTTTCACCTTGGAGCTGAATAAGGTGGATCCAAAGGCAGAATTGATAAATGATGACTTTAATGCCTCTGCAAAATCACAAAGGGGTATACAGGGATGCTGTCTTATGGCAATTCCAGAACCCATGGCTCTCAAAGCTTCCAGTGAGGCATGAGAAATCAACCACACAGAGGTATTTGAAAAGGGGCCAGAGGGTAGCCAGTTGTGAAGAAATGTTCTTCTTGTCCTTTGCAAACATGGACACTGAGAGGGTATTAGAAAACACCTTGAACAAGTCCACCTGAAATCTGCACCAAAACACACACCAGAGATATAAGTGCTTCAAGGTGCGAATTCCAACCAAATAAAATGAAAGAAGCACCAGCAGCCGTAAGGAGTGGCAGAACGCCAAAAATTTTAATATTCCAATGCAAACACAGTTCCCAATTGTTCCACACAAAACACTTAACTATCTCACCATGTTTTTCATTCTAACTGAACTTCATCAGATGCAGATTAGCCTAATTAATTGACCCCATCCTTAAATATAAATTTAAATACCTTTACACCAATCACAACCCTAAATTAAATATCTCATGAATATTGTTTTCCTTCAAATTTAAAAACTAAATACATATAAACTTAATCGTTGTATTAAAAGTCTAAAATACATAATAAATGTATGAATGCAAAAAACACCATTTATATGACCTGATGTGCAAAATGTATTATACAAAACTTTAAAACTAAAAGCTATAAACTGTTAAACTAAATATTTTCATTCATAAAAACCTACATAAGGAATCCTAGGACATGGGACTAGTACCATCTGGTGGATAAATTAAAAACAGCTTAATTATGTGCAATCCATGAAATATTGTATAAAATATCAATATAATATTATGAAAATGTAAACAATTCCTCAAATACATTAAAAAATGTTTAAATCAGTCTAAAACATTATGAGTTCATCAGTATGACCCCATCAAAGCCTAGCCGACCTTAATTTCAATATAGGGACTATAGAAACATTTTCATTCAGTCACGGGGTCTACAGGCTTCCAAAACCAGTTGCCAGCATAATTCTCTCATTTCAGTTTTATTTTCTCAGTCCCCCCCCCATGAATATCACGTGGGATACATTCAAGAACAAAAAATAGAAAAAAAGATTCTTTACAAACGTTTGTGTGTTTAAATAAAGCATTATTAGGGTCTTGTTTACGAATGTCATATGTATGCTCGTATACCCTACTTTTTAAAGTCCTCTCCATTTTCCCCACATAAAAGGAGGGGCATTTCTTACAAACTGCCAAATAAATGACCTCTTTAGTGTCACAACTGACAAAAGAATTACAAGTCAAAAGTGTATTTCTAGCTTGTAGAAACAAATTTTAACCATTAAAAACATGGCTACATTGTGCACATTTTCCACATTTATATGTGCCATGTTTTCTTCCATGCTTTCCACAACATTCCTTTCCAAGATTTCTTTGATATTTTTGTCCTTCCTATAGAAAAAAATAACCGGCTGTTGGAAAATATTTGAAAGGTCCGAAAAATTAGAGAATAAATTCCAGTTCTTGTTGATTATTTCTTTAATTACCCCCGAGTCACTGTTATAATTTAAAATGAAAGCACCACTGAACTGGTTTTCTCCCTTCTTTGTGCCCTCCTCTGTTTGTATCATATTTCTTTCAGCGATCTTAATTCCTAAAATGGGACTGGACCTATCAGATCTACCATCCTTAACTTCCTTCATAACTTCTTCTAACATACTTTCTGGATATTTCCTATCTAAAAACATTTGCTTTAACTTAAAACATTCCCTGTTAAAATCTTCAATACTGGTAGTCATCCTGGATATACTAATAAATTGCCCCTTCACTAGATTTCTTATTTGCTTGTAGGGGTGGGCACTTGCAAAATACAAATACGAATTGGAAAATGTTTCTTTCCTATACACTCTGGAACCAAATTTCTTGTTAACACAATCTTTATATATATTGATGTCTAGGTAATTTACATCTTCCCTGGTAATATTATGTGTAAACTTAAAAAAATCTGTAGTTCCATTAATATATTGTAAAAATTCTGCTAGTTTGTCTTCACTATCTACCCAAAAGAAACATAAATCATCTAGGTATCTTTTATAAAGAACCTAGCAGTCCTTGTAAACTGAGTTCAACAAGAATTTTTTCTCCCATGTATTTAAAACAATATTTGCATAGCTGGGGGGGCACAACTAGCCCCTATAGCTACACCTTTAACTTACTTGAAGAATTCCCCTTCAAAGTTCACAAAATTATTATTAAGGAGCAACTCAAGCAATTCCATAATGACTCTAATTTCCTTCCAATTGTATTTATTAACCTCAAGTAAGGCTTCCAGAAACCAGTCCATCCCTATATTGTGGGGAATAACAGAAAATAAGTCAACAATATCTATTAATACAAAAAAAAAAAATTGTTCAAAACTACTGGGATTCATGCTTCTTAAAAAATCCCAGGAATCCTTGGGAAACCAATCATACTCCCTCCATACCTTTTTGATCTTAATCCACATGCTTAGCTAGAGAGTGAGTTTTGGAACCATTAGCTGAAACTATAGGTCTCAGAGGTGGATCTCTGATGTTCTTATGTACCTTAACTATCCCAAAAATGTTAGGGACCACTGGCTTCTCCGTGACCAAGTAATTGTAGGTGGGTCTATCAATTAGCTCATCATGATATAACTTCCATCTGAAATCTCCTAACATGTGCCAAGTAGTTCAAAGATCTGAGGTTGAAGGTCGCTGAAGCATAAACTTGCCTCCCAAATCTGTCCAATTCCCTAGACTTTCTCTTCAAGGGATGGGCAGAAGAACTCTGTTCGGCAACTTCTTTCTTGGTGGCTGCTGCTGCCACCATAGCATCCACTGGGAGTCCCTTGCTCCAATGGGCCTTATTCTTTGGCTTAATGAGGTGCTTATATGGCCTCTTGTGGATAGGCTCTGTGACATCCAGACCCACCAAAGCCTGGCAGGAGATGAGGTCCACCATCTCATCCACCATTGAGACTACCCAGGATTTAGCTAATCTGGCTCTGAAAACCTCGAGAAACACTGACTCCTCTTGGGGGGGGGGGGTTGGAAGACCAACAACCATTCTGCCTCAAACGTTTGAGTATTTCAGCAAAAGAACATCCTCAAGCGGTGATCTGAGGGACCACTCCCCTTCAACAAACTTGATGTGTTCTGTCAAGGATTCCTGGGAGGAATATAAGTGCCACCTATTGCACATAGATTTTGAGGGGACTCCCCAATGGGATGCTCTGGGGATGAGTCGGAAGTGTGACATGAGTCCTGGTTGAAGACTCTCTCCTGGCATGAACAGGCCAGCTGCCCCAATGGGACAGGATGAAGAGACACAGGAGCCAAGGTAGGCAGTTGTGGAGGGGGTGGACATGAGGGGGCCAAGGATGCCTTGTCTACAGAGGTGAAAAAAATCTCTCCAGTACTTCAAAGGCAGAAGTCATGGAAGAAGCAAGGGCCACACTGGCAGGAGCAAAAGTCACCTGTCCAGGATGACTCAGAGTGTTACCTCATCCCACCTCGACTCACAAATTGGAGCCAAGCTGTCCAGTGCCGAGGCTTCAAGAGGAAAGGACTCCTCTGAGAACATCAGAATCAAACCCAACCCCCTGGTTCAGGTGCCGACACTATGGTTCTGGGATCCTTTTGGCTCCAATTAGAAGTTATGTACTCACCATAACGTTCCATCTGAATAGGTACTTCATTTGTCTGCAACCTGTGGGTCTCGGATCCGACCGGCAGCTTTCCAAGCTTCAAGATCAGAGCTCCTAGCTCCTCCCCTCTACCCATAATCCCCTGTCACCACCACACTACCTCAGATCGGTTTTGCTGTATCACCTGATAAACTTGTACAATAAACAGGTTCAGTTATCCTCAAAGAATCATAAATGATCCTAGAAACCAGATACAGGTTAGGGGGATGGCAGGGGGGGATGGTTGCAGACAAATAAAGTACCTACTCAGATGGAACGTTATGGTGAGTACATAACTTCTAAATCTGAAGTAGTTACTTCATTTGTTCTGCAACCTGTGGGACAGAGTCCCCGGCTACCTAAACAAAAAAACCTGGGTGGCCTATGGAAGAGTATTCCGAAGCACCGCGGAGCCAAAGGACGCCCTGCTTCTAGATATCATGTCCAACTTATAATGAGAAATAAATGTATGAGCAGAAGACCAGGTGGCTGCTGAACATATGTCGTCCAACGGCATCCTGGACACGCAAGAATGTCTTACACAATTTTGTAGACGCTAGGGATCCTAATCCGTCTCCCACATGAAAATGGGATATTGCTGCCAACTGTACTTTCACCTTTGATGCACTGGCCCCTTGTTGAAATATCGTAGACAAAAAATCCAAGACAGTAGGAATCGAAACAGTAAAAGGGTTGAGACCCTGGCTGTTAGCCCAGATAGAAAATAGTTTCCACTTGCTATTATAGATTTTCCTGGTGGACGGTTTATGAGCCACTACCAGAATAGTTTTCACTGGTGACGAGATGCCAGGAGTCCTTGCCATTAGTGGAACTGGATCAACCAAGCCACGAGCTTGAGGTTTACCAGGTTCGGTGTTGGGCACCCTGTTGGGTGCGAGATCAGATCTGGAATGGGATCCAGGATTAAAGGGGAGGAGAGACTGTGAGACCACAGGTATGGAAACCAGATTTGACGAGGCCAGAATGGGGCTATGAGGATAATTTTGCTCCCCAACCGTGCGGCTTTCTGAATGAACTTCACCATGAGTGGAAGCGGGGGATAAGCATAGAGTAGACCAGGAGGCCAAGCATGAATCAGAGCGTCTCTGGGGCTCTCCCCTTCTGGGGGAAGAATTGCGAAGAACTCGCTGCATTTTGTGTTTTGGGAAGTAGCAAAGAGATGGCAGCGAGGCCAACTCCACTTGTGGAAAATCTCCTTCGCAACTTTCGGATTGAGAGACCACTCGTAAGGACTGAGAATTACTCTACTCAATTTGTCCGCCAGGATGTTGGATCGTCCCGGAATGTGCATTGCTATCAGAAAGCAGTTGGTGGATATCGCCCATTCCCAAACTCTCATGGCTTCTCGACAAAGAGGGTAGGATCTGGTTCCCCCTTGTTTGTTTATATACCAGACCACTGACATATTGTCTGTCTGTATTGCAATCGTTCCTAGAGGTAGAAGGTCTTGGAGAGCCTGCAATGCTAGAAGCACCGCCCTCATCTCCAGAACATTTATGTGCAAGGCTGTCTCCAACAAGGTCCATGTACTTTGGACATTTCTGCCCAAACAATGCCCCCCCCCCACCCTAGGCGAGAAGCATCCGTGGTTAACGTGGCCTGGGGAGGTGGAAGCACAAAAGGTCTCCCTTGCCTGAGTTCTGGGGAGTGAAGCCACCAAAGGAGGGATTCCCTGCAAACCCTGCTCAGGGGGATGGGAGTATTCAATGGATGGTGTAACAGTGACCATTGAACTTGGAGTGTCCACTGTAATATACGCATCATTAGGTGAGCATGGAGAGAGAGGCCGATAGCCGCTGCCATTGAGCCTAGTGCTCTCAGGACTAACTCCGCCGGCGGAGCTTTGGTGCGAAGAAGAGCCAAAATGAGTGAGAGGCTGGACAGCCTGTCCGAGGTCAAGAAGGCCCGAGAAGATCGGGAAATCTAGTCTGGCTCCTATGAAATCTAATGCTTGCACAGGATGAAGAAAAGACTTTGGTATGTTGACTGAAATGTCCAAACTATCGACAAGAGACAGAACATAGTCCCTTGCGATACAAAGTTGATGCCTGTTGGTTGCTGTGAGGAGCCAGTCATCTAGGTACGGAAAGACCCTTATGCCCTGAAGCCTCAGGTGGGCCGCAACCACTGCCATGACTTTTGGTGAACACCCTGGGGGCTGAGGTGAGGCCGAATGGAAGGACCCTGAACTGGTAATGACTGGCCCCTAGCCAGAAGCGGAGGAACCTCCTGGACCGTCTGTCCATTAGAATGTGGTAGTACGTGTTCTTGAGGTCTATCGAGCACATCCAGTCGTTCTCCTGCATTAAGGGGAGAATAGATTGTAGAGTGACCATCCGGAACTTTTCTTTGGGGACAAACATGTTCAGGGCGGACAAGTCTAGAATGGGCCTGAGGTCCCCCGTCTTTTTTGGCACCAAAAAGAACCCTGAGTAGTAGCCCGATCCGGATTGGTCTGGGGGGACCCGCTTGATGCCTCTTTTTTCTAACAAATTTGAAATCTCTACGGTCGCCGCCTCTCTTTGATTGGGTGGGACATCGGGGAGGCGACCACCTGAGGGAGGACGAAATAGGAAGGGAATTTTGTAGCCTCTGGATATAATTCGGAGCACCCATCGATCGTTTGTGATGGACCCCCACATTGACAGGTGCTTCGTTAAACGCCCCCCGACTGCCTCCAGAGCTGGACAGTCGGGTAAGCCCTCAGGGCTGCTGCGCGGGTCTCTCAGAGAAAGGCTCCCTAGACCCGAAGTTACGCGGTCCCCCTCTGCCTCTGGGCCGGCGTCCACCCTGCCCCCCTCTGCCTCTGGAGGGTGCGGAGTCCGAAGCTGGATATGATTGCTGAAACTTACAGAACCACAGCTTCTTTTGCCCCCTCTGATTCCTTGAGAAGGAACGTTGGGGGCTCGAGAAGCGGACTCAGACGGCAGACAGCGTCTTCCCGTCCTTCTCGCTTTGGACTAGTGTATCACGCATGGTCTTGCCAAAAAGTGAAGAGCCGTCAAAGGGTGCATTCGCGAAGGACGCCTTGAAAGGTTCCGCAAAATTACAAAGGCAGAGCCAGGCGTGGCGTCGCAAGACAACACCTGCCCCGCTGGCCCTTGCGGCTCCCTCCGTAGCATAAGACAGTAGCCGCATGGACGTATTTGAAATGGACTTGAGAGTGGCCATATGAGTCGAGAACACGATCTTGTCCTCGACCGACATGGACTCTGGTGGAGCTGCAGTGTATTCCTTGATCAAATCCCGTTGCAGCCTGATGACATGCGCCATATAATTCAGCGCCCTCACAGAGAAGGTTGCTGAAGCAAAGGTCCGCTTCCCTATACAGTCCAGCGCCCGGGACTCCTTGTCCGGCGGGTGGACTGTGGAGCTCTCCTGGGAGAGTTCTCTCTTAGTGGCAGCAGCCACCAACATGGCATCAACTGGAGACCCTTTAGCCCAAGCCTGCCTATCTGAAGGGGGGCTAAGGATTTTATCCGGCCGGCGTGGGATAGGCTCCACGGTAGTCAGGAGATCTACCAGGGGATCTGCAGGTGGGGACACCCAGGAGGTAGATGGGCCCACTTCAAATGCCTCCAGAAATACGGACTCATCCGAGGAAGGTTTTTGGGCAGACCCCCCCCCCCCAATACGCAACATTTCCATGATGTCTCCAAAGGAGACATCCTCGGGGGGTGACCTTGAACCGTATCTGTGGTGACGGACTCGGGGGAGTCCATGTGCCTCCTTTTACACGTCCGTTTACGAGGCACCTCTTCTGTGGGACTATCAGAAGAGGGCTCGTCAACGGCCTCTTGTTCCTCCGAGGGAACCAACTGGCGGGTCTGAGCAGGCTGTCCCGATGGAAGGATGATGGAAGGCAGACCCGCATGCAGTGAGGGAGCGGAAGGATCCAAAGCCCGGGTCGGGGACCTGGAAGACCTCGACAGTACCCTCTCCACTACCTCGAACGCCAAGGGAGAACCACTCTCTTCCGGCCCAGAGAGCAGTCTCCTCGGCTCCGAGATAGGGATCGGGGTCGGAGCCGAAGCCGTTGGATCCGAGAGGGAGGTGCTCTCCGACATAGGAGGCGCCGAAGAGGCACCCGCTCCCACCGATCCGACGCCTGGCCCACGGCCCCGAGAACTCTGATCCGAGATACTCGAGGGTATGGTCGGCGTCGAGAAGGCTTGGGCCACCGGCGCCAACAAAACCCCGGCTCCGAAAGGGCCTGGATCCGAAGACTCCAAAACCCGTATCCGGGTTGAAGAAGGAGAAATCGGGGAAAATATTGAAGCTGCACTCCCCCCCTGTGGGGGGGGGGGCAAGAGCACCCCCCATCTGCATTTGGGTCTGCAGAAACCGACGCATCATCCTGTCCATATCGGCGTCGGAAAGAGACCTAGTAGATCTAGAGGAGGTCGTAGAGGCGGGCCTGGAAGGCCGCCTCGACGACCTCGAGGGTGATTGGAGCTCCTCCTCCGGCGAGAAGGAAGGGGATCGGAGCCGAGAAGGTCCGGACACCCTCGGGGGCGATTTAGCAGTCTTCGATGGCGGAGCCAAGGGATGAGGCTCGGCTCGCCTCTTATGTCAGTGCTTCTCCCTGTGCTTTTACGTAGAAGGAGAAGACTGAACTTCCCTCGTACTCAAGGCAACAGTGGAAGGTTGAGTCCCAGCCTGAGTTGAAGGGAGTCAAAGGTGCCGAAGCTACCTGGGCAGCCTGCACCTTAGAGGGAGAGGAGGAAGAGGCCTCCTCCGGGGGAAGCAATCCCGCCAGAAGAAGCCTGTTCCTCCTGTCCCTCACAGCCCGGGGGTTGAAGGCTGCGCAAACCTGGCAGTCTGAAGACAAATGGGCAACCCCCAGGCATATAACGCACTGAATGTGGCCATCAGCTGGGGAAAGCTTATGGCCACACCCAGTGCACTTAGAAAAAAAAGCCTTATGGCCTTCGGCCATTTTTCCAACACATGCACTCACATGCCCAAACACCTAGGGGAGGGTTAACTAAATCAAAGCGCCAATCCTGAAAATAAAAAAGGGCAGAGAAACACTCTCTCAACACATACACTTTTAAATTGTCGAAAATTTAAGAAAAAATCACTTCCCTGCTACTAAAGCTCAGGAGCACTTCTCAAGTTGCTTGTGATCAAGCCCCGGCAAAAACGATCTGAGGTAGTGTGGTGGTGACGGGATTATGGGTAGAGGGGAGGAGCTAGGAGCTCGGATCTTGAAGCTTGGAAAGCTGCCGGTCAGATCCGAGACCCACAGGTTGCAGAACAAATGAAGTAACTACTTCAGATCACTGCTGTTACTGTCTGGATCACAGATGTCATTGTAGTTGAAGAAGGTCAAGCCTTTGGATCCAGCACAGAGAAACCTGGAACTCTTGGGTCTGGCTGCTTTGAAATCACCGAATCGATTGAAGTAGGAGTCAACAAGGCTCATGGGTCCGATAAGGGACACAGCTAGTAAGGCTCCCAAATGAATCTGGATCCTGAGAAACTTCATCATTCGGTCCAGATCACTTCAGTTAGGCTCCTAGTCAACTTGAGGGATGAGGGGGTTGAGATGGCCTGGAAGCCCTTGAAGGGGTATCCTGTAAGAAGGGAGAATTGATCCTACAGGGTATAGGCTCCAGGGTGTAATGTGAAGAGCAGTGGCCCCAGGAATTAGATTTAGCTCTTGTCAGATCTGAGCAGCCAGGTGGATCCCATGGTTTGGAAACTTGTTCGAGCAGAGTTGAACCACAATAGAAGATGAAGTATGAGCAGGGGATCATTTCTTAGATCCTTGCCTTTTACAGATGAATCCCCCTTGGTCTTCTCTGATGATTTCTTAGGAGGGGCAGCTCCAGCCAAAGTAATAGTAGTAGTAGTAGTAGTAGTAGTAGCAGAAGGAGCAACTCTTTCAGAACCAGTTTGTTACAGTGCTCAACAAGCACCCAATGATTGAATCCCACATGGATATCACACCCCACATCAGGATCTGCCAATCCAAGGCATCAGACACATTCCTGGTGGGCATCCGAGTTGGGGAATTTATGCCTACACGAGGAACATTTTTAAATCAAGTAGACTTGTCAGTCATCTCAAAACCAGAACCACTGAAAGGCAGCAAAAAATGAGGGGAAAAAAGAAACAAAGTACCAGCAATGGTACAAGAAGTGAGGGTATATCAACAATGGTACTGCAGATATACCCATAACAGGTAGCAAGAAGGAAAAAATGGCAGGGAATCAAGGCAAGGCATGAGGCCTGTACAAAAACAGAAAAAAACAGGTAGACTTAAAAGTAAACTCTTTTTTTAAATATCTGAACAACAGAAAAGAGAAAACAGGAAGGATGGTAAGGAATATAGGAAAACCCTAGAATTGCGTATAAAAACACCACTTATCTGAATACAAACACCCAAGCTACAGTAGCCCACATCCTAACACTGAAGCAGCAAATGAGATCTGAGGCAATCTAACTTAAAAGGGAGGATTATGGGTAAGGGCAGGAGCTCGAGTTGCAATGCCAAAGTCTATAGAAGTGTCTGAAGTCAGATTTGAAACCCATAGCTGAGAAAAGGATGAAAAACACAACATCAGATCAATTGTTAATATGGTTTGTTTTCTTTTCTGTCAATATATGTTTGCTTATGTCTTAAGTGGTAAATTAATAAAGGCATTTAAAAAACAATAATTACTGTTGTTGGACTTAAAACATTGCTGATCTGACATTTACAGACAAACAGTGTGTGCAAATAAAATACAAGCTTTCTATCTCTCTCTCTCTCTCACACACACACACACACACACACACACACACACACACACACACACACACACACACACACACGTGCTTGCGCAAAGTAGTTTTCACATTAAGTTTACAATACTGAATTGTGGTTGTGACTCCACCATATACTACAATAGAGCACTGGCCAGAGCAACTGAGATAAATGCACTGCATTCTCCTTCCTCTATGGTCTAATTCCTTGTGGCTTACTAAACATCAGTCTTCAGAATATCAGAAATCCGAGTCCCACAGTAAGAGCAATGAATCATCAGAGCTGTATAGTCTTTATGTTCACACATTGTCAATACCTGTCTGGGGTTAGTCAATTTAGCTCAAAGAAAACAGCTGATTTCACTACAAAACACAGCAACTCCATTAAAGCTGCTTTTACTACATAAACAAATCAAAGGCTGCGAAAAGTACAGCTGTGTACACTTACCATAAATGTAGATGTTCGAGTATATTCACTGTTGCAGTCATCACACTTGGGTTATCTGCCTGCAGGTAGCCCTCAGTCGACCCGAATACCAGAGACTTAGTATTTTTGCGTTGGTTGCTGTCGCTCCAGGACTGACGTTAGGTCGTCAGGGGTATAAAAACAGGCAGCCAACACCATTATATCAGTTTTTCTTGCCCCAAATGTCAGGAGCCCCCATATAAGGAGCTAAGTTGTGGTGGTGAAAAACACCACCAGTAAAAAGTAAATAACAATACCAATGCATAGAGAGGAGACAGAGACAAGGGGGCTGGGGTGACCAGGACTGCAACAGTGAATACACTCGAACATCTACATTTATGGTAAGTGTACACAACTGTACTATGTTCTTCGTGTTTCACTGTTGCAGTCATCACACTTGGGTAGATTCCCAAAGCTGAAGAAGGGTGGATGCAGTTAAGAAGAGTTGGGGGTGGCTAGTATGCCTTACAGGACTGCTATAGCAAAACCTGCCCTGGATTTGGAAAAGATAGGCAGGTGGTAATGCTTGGTGAAGGTGTGTACAGAACTCCATGTAGCTTCCAGGATGTCCCTGGTAGGGACTCCCCTGAGGAATGCTGTAGAGATAGACTTTGCCAAGGTGGAATGTGTTCTGACCCCCTGAGGGGTTGGTTTTCCATGGTGCTTGTAGCAAAAATGGATGCAGTGTGCTATCCATTTGGAAATTGTTTGCTTGGAAATGTCCTTGCCCTCTGCCCCTGGTGCAAAGCTGACTAGTAAACTGGTTAGATTTCCTGAAGGGCTTTAGTCCTATCCAGGTAGAATCTGAGCTGTCTGTGCACATCCAGGGAGTACGGGATCCTTTCCCCTTTATTTTGAGGATTTGGGAAGAAGGTTGGCAAATGGACAGATTGGTAAACAGCCACACTGGGCACCACTTTAGGCATAAAGAAAGGGTTAGTCCTGAGGGAAACCCTGTCAGCATGGAAAATAATGAAGGCTTCCACAGCCATAAGTGCTTGTAGCTCAGACACTCTTCTAGCTGAGGTGATGGCCAGAAGTAAGGCTGTTTTCCAAGAGAGGAATTTTAACTCTGCTGACACTGCAGGCTCAAAGGGGGGTAGCGTGAGTTTTTCCAGTCACATTTTTTAACATCTATACCTATATTCTACAGTTTTAACACTATCTAACTTTATAGAGCAAGCTTTTACAGTTTTTTACATACATTTTAGTCCGCTATTTTTATGATTTGATTGTTTATATAGTGTATGTCTTTTTAATTTTTATTTCAAGATACTGTCAACTGATTGGATTTGATACAGATGTATCATTATTTAAACAAGAGCAGCAGTTACTGTAGTATGTCTGAGGAAGCAGAGAGGACTCTGTGAAAGCGCTCACATGTTTTATATATTTTTACTATTTTTTATTAAAGTGTTGTTTTGCCGTGTGTATTCCAACGAGTTGGTGGCTTTTTTGGAACATTTTGTGAATACTCTGGGAGCAGTGGATAAGCCAAAGGGAAGTGCAGAGAACTGATAATGCATAGATCCTGCCCTGAAGTGTAGGTATTTCCTGCATGACTTCCTTACAGGGATGTGCAGGTAAGGCTTCTTTTAAGTCTAGGGTGACTAACCAAGCATCTTTGGCTAGCCTAGGTAGAAGCTGCTGCAGGGTGAGCATTTTGAATTTTGGTACCACCAGGAAGGTGTTGAGAACTGAAAGATCTAGGATTGGGTGCCAAGTGCCTTTTCTGGGTACCAGGAAAAGTCTGGAATAGAATCCTTGACCTATCTGTTCCGCAGGAACCAGTTGAATTACCCTTATAGAGAGCAGAGATTGAACTTGGTTTTGTGCCCCTGCTCACTGGTATGGAGGGAGGTCTGGGAACCCTTTTGGGGTTGGCAGTGAGTGGAAGTAAAATTTGTACCCCTGGGATACAACGTTGAGGACTCATCGGTCTTTGGTGATGGAAATCCAGTTTTTTGCATGAAGGGCAAGTTTTCCTCCTAGGGGCACAAGCAGTTGGGCATAGGTGGGTAGTGGAGTAGAGAAATCATTGTGAATTCTTTCCGTAAGGAGGTGGCTTAGCACTCCCTGTTTTAGAGGTGGAGGCACTCCATTGCTTAGATCTCTGCATACCCTGAAACTGTAGTCTGGGGGGGTCTGTTTCCCCTGGGTTTAGGTTGAGATGGCCTTGAAGGGGCTGGAAAGGACCAATGTTTCGAGGGGCAATGCCTACTGAATCTAGGAGGCTGTACTTGCAAGAATTCTTTGACTGTCTGCATAGATTTAGCCTTTTCTTCCATCTTTTTAAGAACCTCTTCTACTTTGGTGCCAAACAGATTGTCCTTGTTCAAAGGAGCGTCAAGTAACTTTGATTTGACAATGTCTGGCAAGGTCTACTCCTTAAGCCAAGCATGCCTTCTCAGTACAGAACCAGCGACTGCTGCCCTACAAGATGATTCTAGGGTGTCAAAGCCACACTGCAATGTATGCTTGCTGACTTGGCTTGCAGAATGTATAAGCTCTTGCAATTCTTTATTTTCTGCACAGTCTGTAAAGGTAGCTATTTTTTGCTTAACACGTTCCATAGTATGTTGTTGGTACTTCAGCATGTGGAACTGACAATTCAAAGCCCTAATGGTGAGAGTTGCAGAGGTATATACTTTCTTACCCCATCTGTCCAAAGCTCTGGAATCCCTGTCTGAAGGGGTTGGGATTCTTAGCTGTAGTTGCTTTGATACCTTTAGGCCCCTGGGAGATGACCTCTGGGTCCAGAGTAGGACTTTTGAAAAGGAATTTGTGAGAGTCAGGTACTCTGTAGTACCTGTCTGGTTTCCTAGGAGCAGGGGGTAAAGTATCAGGAGTAAGACTGGATTCCATAAAGACATCATCCACAACATCCAAGACTAGGGGTATTGCTAAAGGCCTATGTTGTGGCAAATCTAGAAATTCTCTGAGTCTCTCTTTGGATTGAGGATAGTCTTGATATTCCCAATGGAAATGCTCTCTTAATGTATGTAGGGTTTCACCAAAAGAAAAGTCCTCTGGAGGAGAGGCAGAGGGAATGGATTCCTCTGCATCTAAATCCTCATAAGCAGATAAGGGCATGTCTTCATAATCAGATACCTCAGAGTCGTTGGACTCTTGGTCTGTTGATGCTGCTGGGAACTGGTCTCTTTTTCTCTTAGCAGGGGAAGGCTGACTTCACCTAATCAGCATAATAAGGCCTTCTGCCATTTTAAGCATTTGGTGTTGTGGCAAGGGAGCAGGTGCATGCTCTTTGGTCTTCGGTTTTCTAGGTGTAGCGTGTACTCTTGGCTTTAGAAACTTGGTAGTTTTAGACAGAATTGAAGAAGCGAAAAAAGTCATTGGTTTGAGTCGGACATCGGTAGTGAGAAGAACTTCCTCAGAAGCTGGTGCCTGCTCAGCCGCTCCAGACCCATCCAAGGTAGAGACATCTGCAGGTTCCATAGTCAAAGAAGAGTCTCACGGCATACTGGACTCTGAACGGGTCTCAGTGGAGGCCTGCGAATCCAATGAAGCAGGCATCAGGGGTTGCAAAAGCCCTCACGGAGTACCGGCGGACTGGTGACTAGCGTAACGGAAGCGTCATCGGCAGCTTTGGACCTGTGCGGTCCATCTCTGTCTTTATCCTTACATTTTTTCGGAATGTCATTAGTGGGATGGCTGACTGAAGCCATTTCGGAATACGCAGATTGAGAATGAAAGTATTTAGCGACAAAAAGGGCCGAACAACGGATGGTTCGGGCATTGAACAAGGCACAAAACCAACAGTGAGGTACATAGTGGTCTGGGCCTAAACAGGTGACGCAGTAAGAATGAAAATCTCAGTGATGTATTTGCTTTCCACAGACAAGACAATTGTTAACTTTTTCTGACAACGGTTAGAGCAGTACTTAGCTTTAGAAGGCTTCAGGATGATTCAGTTCGTAACAAAAAACTTAGGTAGCGGACGACTGGGACTTGTGCGAACTGCTTCTGCTATGGGCTCCTCAGCAAGAAAGACTGATGTAATGGCGTTGGCCGCCTGTTTTATATCCCTGACGACCTGACGTCAGTCCTGAAGTGACAGCAACCAAAGCAGAAATACTAAGTCTCTGGTATTTGGGCCGACTGAGGGCTACCTGCAGGCAGATAACCCAAGTGTGATGACTGAAACAGTGAAACACGAAGAACATCTAATGGATAGAGGTCACCATCCTCAATAAGTCCACTCTGGGTGAAGATGGAAGAAAGAGAATACAAGAGTTCTAAAGTGGATTTATGTGGAAGAAAAAACAGGGTAGCAGAGATGAATGAAAAAAAGAAAATACAATTTTAAAGACACCATGCATAGCACATGGTTTGAAGAACAAATAAGGTATAGGCAAGAATTTGTGTAGGGATTAATAACTCTTGAAGTGTACTGCAGTAAAGGAGTTGCCTCCCCTTCACTAATGTACATCAAATGGATGCCAGTGAGCAGCAGCTGATAGTGCATAATTATAGGAACCTGAAGGTTATAGCTTCTACTTTCAAGTGGGAGTGAAATTGTATATGATATTGCTTCTGAGTGCAGCATAGGGGTACTGTACTGATGGGGGTTTGCAGTCCTTCAGATGAGAAGTTAAAACATTTTTTTAAACACCTTTATTAAATTATTATTTAAGACACAGGAAAATGTGCATTAACAGAAAAGAGAACAAACCATTTTAACATTTTCCATTTAAATACAATACAAATAACCCCCTCTCAACATTATTCTGCATATATTGTTCCCAAAATTTCCATTTATTTTTATGTAATTTTTCCTTCCCTTTTTAAAGATCCCTCTTCCAGTTGTTTTATCTCAAAGTATTCAATACCTCAAATACAGTTGGTGTAGACTTTGCTTTCCATTTTCTAGTAGTTGCTTTTTCAGCAGTCAGAATTAAATTTAATATGTCCTTAGTATGTCTAGGCAATTCCTGAATCTTAGCTCTAAAGAATTATTTCCCTCCTTACTGTCATTTGCTCATCCAAACGTTCGGACAAAGTACTCTATATGAAATCTTTAAAATCTGCCAACTCATTACACTGTCAAAACATATGTTCCTAGTTACCTCTTTCTTCTCCATCACATCTCCAACATTTGCTATCCACCTGAGGAAAAATTCTTTGAAGTTTGCTTGGGGTATAAAAATACCTATGCAAACACTTCCAAACAAAGATGCTAAACCTTCTGGACTTGGTTGCATACTTTGGAGCTATACATGTCTTCCCATTGTTTTCTTGTAAATTGCTTTTCCAGTCTCTCTTCCCACTCTATTCTAACCTCCACTGATTTATTCTTATAGTTATCACGCAAGATTTTATATTCCCTACTAATCATCCCCTTTTAACAGCTGCTTCTGCTCTAGATTCAACTAAAAACTCTACCAGAGCAGGGCTTTCATTTAAAATTCCCCTATCCCTTTCTTTTGCCTGTGCTCCGAGATCAAGCCTGAGTAGTGAAGACAGTCTCTAGCCTGCAATCCAGTTGTCTTCTTGGCCTCATCCCACTCTATTACCTTTCCTGCTTGAGTCACTTGTCCCCACTATCTTGATTCCTTGTCATGTTTCTCCAGTAAATTCCAGCCTCCTCTTGCCTATTTTCTGTACCCCTACTGCAATTATCCATATTGGCAAACTCTCTTTTCTCCATTCTCATATTGGCTTAGTTTCTCAGAATACTTGCTGCTACTTTGTGAGTGTAACATTCTGTATTTTCTCCTTAAGAATCTGCATCCAAAATCCCACTCTACATTTCTTGAACTCACCCGTTGCTTCATCATCCTGTTTCTCTGCTTTGAATTATAACCTTCTGCTTGCATTATAAATATGGGCCTTAACTGTGTAGCTCTAAAATGTCCCTTCAAATCAGATAAACCTATACTACCTTGTTCTATTAGAAAGATCAACTTATCCCACTGAACTCTTGCCTTCTTTCCCTCCCAAAAAAAAATCCTTTGGTACTTTATTATTGTCTACAACTTCCCCTTGAGTTGACAAAAGTATGCCTGACCTGTATACAAGAGACTAAAAACATTTTCACTGCTTGTATGTGCCTTTCCATATCCATAAATCATTTTTCAATTACTTTTTGTTTAGTCTCTTCCCACATGTCCTTAGATGCCAGAACAGAAGCCTTTTTAATCTGTACTCCTAAATTCTTCATCTTATTTCGTGCCCATAAGTATGGGTATCACTGAACCAATTTGTGTGTGAATGCATAATTTATAGTTATAGCCTTTATTTTATCTTAATTAATTTTATATCCTGAAAAGACATGAAACTGTCCCAAAATGGCTCAAAACACTTGAGATGTCCTTTTCATATTTATCAGGTACAAAATATCATCTGCAAATAAAGCCCACTTTTCTTGTTTGCCATACCAATTACATTCTTTTATTTATGAAACCCTTACTGTCTTTGCCAATGGCTCTAAATATACAGCAAATAAAAAAAGGGAAAGAGGACACCCTGCCTTTTTCCTCTGTTTAAACACAGCTTATCTAGGGAACCCTTTCACTTTAATTCTTGCCTCCAATCCTTCAAACATCCTTCTAATTGACCTTCAAATTCAAACAACTCTGTAACTCAGTGAAGAAACTAATAACTAAAGACCGTAAGACTTATTACTCCAAACTCCAATCAGAACATAATTCCAACCCCAAAAAGTTCTGGAATTGCATTTCCTCCCTTCTAAACCCTGGCAGAAAAGACAATCCATGTCCTAACCCAAACTCCTCAGACCTTGAAATTGCATCTAATTTCAACACCTTTTTTTGTTGACTGCATAGCGAAACTAACCAAACACATCCCTATCTTCTCTCCCCCTCATAGTCCCCCATCCACTGCTTTTCCCTGTAACACTCCACCTTTCAGTCTTAAACCTATCCTCACCAGCAAAGAAAAACTCATCAAACTAAACATTGCTCCTACGCTCCTGATAATCTGCCTCCATCCTTCCTTAAGATAGCTGCAAACAGCATTGCCCTCCCCATTTCCATTCTTATCAACAGGTCCATCCAAGAAGCCTATGTCCCCTCACTTTGGAGGAAAGCTTTTGTCACCCAATCCACAAAGGCAGCAGTAACACAGACACTACTAACTTCTGTCCTATAGCTATTCTCTCACCTCTTTCTAAAATCCTGGAAAAGTGCATTCATCACCAACTCTTGCCATATCTAACACACAATCATCTTCTTACCCCGACACAACATGGCTTCAGGCCTGGCCACAGCAATACCACTGCTCTTCTGTCCTTCCTTGACACCATTAATCGTGCCAGCGACTTATGGAAAATCGTATCCACCCTTTACTTAGATCTCGCTAAAGACTTTGACACTGTCTCACTTCCTCTACTCTTATCTCACCTTTCCTCCCTCAATTTCTCTCCTTCCTCCATAGCTTGGTTTACAAGCTCTCTCTCCAACAGACAACAAGCTGTTGAATGGAAAAATTCCACTTCATCCTTTCTCAACAATCTCTCCGGCATCCCCCAAGGCTCTATTTTCAGCCTCTTACTTTTCAATATTTTCATTAATAACTTTCACAAATCCATAGATAATGCTACTCTGATTCAGTATACTGATGATTACACAACCATCTGTACAGCAAACTCTCCCTCCAAACTCCTTCAAAAAACCCAAACAGCCTTCTCCAATACCGAAACTTGGATACTAAGCAACCATCTCTCTCTCAATGCTAATAAAATAAAAATCATGATATTCTCACCTTCGAGAAATTTCACTATAGACAAAACTCCTTTAAAATAAAAAGCCACAATAACACTCTAATTGATATTGTACCTCACACCAAACTACTTAGAGCCACCATTGATGAACATTTAAAATTTGATATCCACATCCAAAATAATATCAAAAACCCACCAAGAACTAGGTCTGCTGCATTGACAAAATTGCTAGCTAACTGCTTCTACCAGACATACTCTAGCCTCCTCCTACTTGCTCCCCTCTCTTAGGTATGGTGCCCCTCTACTTACTCATCTCCAACTTAGCCTAAAAAACACTGCAAGCCCGCTTTAACAAAGTCTGTAAATTTGTTACAGGGTCCAAATACTCTACCCATCACTGCCATTCCCTCCACTCCATAAACTGGCTTGAGCTTCCTAATTACCTGAAATTCATACAACTCACCATTCCAACCCTCCATCTGCCCCTCTTCTTTCATCTATCTTAACCCCTTACCTCCCCAGTTGTACTCTTAGATCTGAAAACCAAAACCTCCTTAAAATCTATAAACCCCTATGGCCTCCTGGCCAATAACTTCTATCACACTCCTTAGCTAAACTATGGAATCCCCCCCCCCCCAAATCTCTGTACTCACATCTACTCAAATCTCTCCTCCATTCTTACCTTACCTCAAACTGGGACTGTTCCTGCTCCCTTCCCACCTAATTTACACTGTTGTCTCTGTCAAACCTCCCTTCAATCTCATCTATAATCATCTCTGATCACTAACATTGTTAGAACAAACAGTAAACTGGTATATACACTTTATGACTTGTACTTTTAATTATATTCACTATATTACTTCGACTTTATCTATATTTTAACATTTGTGCTTTTTAAACCTATACTTTCTGATTTTGTATTTTAAATTGTATATTTATGGTTTTATATGCTGCATATTCCATACTGTACTTATGTTATATTCTGTTAACTGCTTTTGGAGATTTTTCTCCCTGGGCCTCCACTGAAAATGAGCTCTGCTTGGCCCAGTGGACTTCCCCGGTCATCAAACTGGTAATAAATATTTTATCAGGGAATGTAAATGCTTCTTCCAACGTCCGATTCATAAAATCCCAGCTTACTCTGTGAAATGCTTTCTCTGCATAAAAGACCCACAAAGACAAGTATTTTCTTACATTCTGCATCCCTCTGGATCATTGTTCTGTTAATGTTGTCAAATGTTTGCCTCCCCTCCACAAACCATACTGATCCATATCCATTGATTTTGACATCACCTTTGCCATTCTTTTAGCCATTATAGACATAAATACTTTATAATCATAGTTTAGGATTGAAATTGCTATGTAAGAAGCTGAATCTGATGGATTTTTACCTCTTTAGGTATTACAGCCACCATGGTGTTTCTCCACCTCTTAAAATACTGTTAAACAAAACCTTCCAGATCTTTATCAGTTTTTTCTCCTCCCAGCTTCCAAATTTTGACAGGAGTATCATCTATTCCTGGAGACTTTCCTGTAAATTAGTTATACAACACCACTTTTATCTCATCCCCTCCAATCCTAACTGTTATTAATTGAGCCTCATCTACCTCTAACCTTGGCATATTTAATTCTTCCATAAACATTTCCATTTGTACCTTTTCTTGATCTCCATATTTCTCTGCTTTATACAGATTTTCATAAAACTTAGGAAATATTTCTAGTACCGCTACAGGATCTCTTATCTCCCTTGTTATAGGCTCCCTAAGCTTGATGGTAACCCTTTCTACTTTCTGTTCAGCATCACAGTCTTCTTCCAAGATTTTGGTGCTTCCCCTTCTTTTAAAAATACTGTTAAACAAAATCTAATAGATCTCTATCACTTTCTTCTCTCCCACTTTCAAAACTTCCACAGGAATACTATCTGTTTCTGGAGACTTTCCTGAAGACTGATTATACATCACTATTTTTATCTTGTCACCTCCTATGTTAACTGTTAGCTGTTGAGTCTTGTCTACCTCTAACTTTGACATAAATAAATCTTCCATAAATACTTCTATTTGTACTCTTTCCTGATTTCCACATGTTTCTGCTTTATACAAATTTTCATAACATTTCCAGAATACCTCTAAAACCTCAACATGATCTTTGGCTATTTTTCTTGTTACAGGTTCCCTAACTTTGGTGACAACCTTTTCAATGTTCTGTTACCTAAGCCACTGTGCTACAAGTTTTTGTGGTCTGGAACAGTTGCTTAATTGCAATCTTTCTAAACTCATGCATATGATCCAGATACTACCTTACTTTCTCTCTAGCACTCTGCATTTTCTCCTCCTCTTGTTCTGTGAGATTACCCTTATTCTGCAATACTTTAACTTTGGCAGCCCCTCTAAGTAATTTTTATTACTTCTTAACCATATTTCTTTCTCTTTTATTTCGATCATATTTTAAACTCCATTTTCAATTCATCCCAGTCACTAGTTAGAACTTATGAAGATATTCTATCTTTCCTAATAACTCTAATAATCTCAATTACCAATTCCTTACATTCCTCTCTTTTTAACAGGTAGGTGGGAAAGCACCATTTTCATTACCCTGGGTTTTTAGCTTAGCTTTTATTGGTGCATGATCAGAAACAGTTATTGGATATGTGCCAAAGCTTTAATAAAATGTGCATGTTCCAGTGAAATATAATTGCTATCTAGTCTAACCCAGTTATTGTACCTTGGGTAATATGTAAATTTTATCTGAGTTCCTACTACTGAACCCACATCTTCTACACTAAATGTTTTCATAAATTTCCTCAGAAGTCTACCATGTTTTGTTATACTGTCCCTTCTAGGTCCCACAATACATCCCTACTATTGCAAATCAAATTCTAGTCCCCGCCTATAAATAATATACCCTGCTGAAAGATGATTTCTCCCAAAATTTTCTTACACTTCATAACAGCAGTTTTGGGGGGAATATAAGCAAATGCCATTGTGATCCTTCTCCCTTGCCAATAGCCCCTTGCTGTTGCTACCACAGATCTATAATTTGTGTCTTTTTCCCTCATCTATCACTATTGGAGCCACTGCAGTGTTCAGTATAATTACTTCCCTTTTCCTCTGAATATCCATTCTGAAATCCTCTCTGTCAAATTCACATTCTTGTTTCTTTCTAAATGTATCTCCTGCGGCATTGCTATTTGTACTCTGCATTTCTTAAAATAATTCAGTACACCTTCCTTTTTATCTAAACCAGTAAGACCATTCAACATTCCAGAATAATATGGACATCATAGCCATCATGATAAAAAGCTATAGTTTCCACCTATTATACAAGACATTTTTTTGAATGTGTATTTATCATGTGTGTGTCACATGCATAAACTATTTAGCAAACTGATCTTTTGTACAGTTGTTTCTTCTCATCTCCATTTGAATCCATATCACATTTTTCAAAACTTTTTGTTTTAATAAAAACCCTCAGACAAATAACTAAATCCAACCCCATCCCCTGTAACCTGGAAAACATCAAACATGAAGTTTAACCCTCCAGTGGAGAACTGCCACAAATTGACGGCTGAACCTGCAGGCATTATCTATCATAAAATTAAGGTTACTCATGCTAAACCACATGCAACAGCTTGTGCTCCCACTTAACACTGATTGCTCTCTGTTATTTTTGTATCTCTCTTCACCTCCCAGATATGAAAAACAGCTTGTATGATTTCAGAAAAACATTAACCTTTAGCCTTAAGGAAAAGTGCACTACCTTTAAATAAAAATAAATTGTACTCTGTCCTATTAACTGCACTAAAATATTAAAGGCTGCTAGGGCGGTTGTTACCTTTTTCACTTCAAATAATTTCATACTTAATTTTTTACTGAACTGCTTGCCACTGTACCTTCAATTTTTGCATTTACGCAGCAAAAAATACTAAGTTATCAAGATTAATTGCTTGCACCTGCCGACAGCTTGTCTCCATGGAAATGAAAGCAGCAATGAGTCTGTAAATTTCACTCTGAAAAGAATGTGCAGTTACCTTCACTTACAGATATCTTGACTGCTCTGAACATTTGCCTGTGGAAAACAAGCTAATATATTTGCAGTTTGGTTTTCATCATTTTGTCTTATATTTAAAGCTTACATGCTTATAAAAACACCTGTTTGAAGCTTAAGCCAAAGGCAGCAATCTAGACATTCACCCTTGCAAAATAAAAACAGAAAATATTCTAATTCTACATGTAATATTAACCAGTGCATGTTTACATCTCACTCCTACCAGAGCAGCCCAAGATCATAGCATGTGAATGTTAAACTTGCTTTTTGTTTACCCCTTTCTCTCCATTATACTGTAAAACCTACATTTCTTACAACTAGAAAAAAATACTTGTTTACTTGTTTAATATCTATATAAATACAAAAGTCACTGAAAAGACTCACTCCACATTTAAATTACTCCTGACGACACACTACACAAAACTGTTTTACTGAATA
Organism: Protopterus annectens; assembly: GCF_019279795.1. Lineage (NCBI taxonomy): Eukaryota > Metazoa > Chordata > Ceratodontiformes > Protopteridae > Protopterus > Protopterus annectens. Next base: position 212,706,118 of record NC_056733.1, read on the forward strand.
TAAATGCAGTTTATATCATGAAATGTTTTATACAAATACTAATAAGAAAAACATGCTTTACTTTGTGTCTTTCTAAACATTAAAGCCTGATATATGCTTTATAGTCCACACACAAGTTTAACAAATTCAACAAAACTCCAGTGTTTCTCAGAAACATTTTCTTGCAAAACCATACTTCACAAATGTGATAAGATGCTTTATAGTTATTCACTAATTTCAGAATTGCTGTTTTTCTTGTTCATCTCCAGCACCAGACTCTGGTTCAAGTCTAAGATACTGCTGATTCTTCTAGTCAACTTCTGTGCTTTTTATGTCTCTCAAGCAATTCATTTGGGCCACTGGAAAGGTTTCCTCCTTAGCCAGTTCTCTATCAAAAAATAATTTTGATTCTCCAGGAAAAAACACTTTCAACCTGCTCTATCCAGCTGCTTTCAATTTAACAACTGCCTCTTGACATTCCCTGATTGCTGGGATAAATTTCCTTCTCTTCTGCCTGGTGCACAGTGAATAATCATTTTCTACAAACACTCTGCTGTCTCCAGTTTTTAATACTTGCCCTTCAGACACAATTTTTTTCAAGATCAACTGTTTCTGTGGTTATGATTGCATCTTTACTAATATAGGTCTTGGCTGCTTTCTTATGGTCAGGTTTGGAGCATACACTCAATGTGCCTTTCAGTTAACAAATTCTGCTGTGAAACACCAGTCCATTTGCTTAATTGTACTTTCATAAAATTAATACAGTCTGCACTTATTGTTTCACTGGTACAGTAGAATATCTCAGGTTTTCTCTGCATGTGCTGTCCTCTAACTGTACTATTTTTTTAAACAGTTCATCTTTAGAAACCTCATATTCAGCCAGCTTCTTCATCATGTCAGCCTTTGATTTTTGCTGTTTTATTATTTCAACTGAATGGCTAGTTAAAGCTTCTTTTATTTTTTCCAGACTTTTTTTGTCTGAATTGATATATTCCCCTCAAATGTTTAATTTATTTTACTCATCTCCGAGTACATTTGATTTATTTTTCCTCTAGATTACTGGGAACCATCTCAAGACCCTAAGCTGAAGTCTGAACTGCTTTTTAATGAACAGCTGCAGAATCATATACAGAAAGTGTTTTCTCTTCATCTTTTCTGGTTGATTTTCTTTCAGGTTTTCCAAATGTCTTTGCTGGCATCCAGGCAGTATATTTACTAGCTTGTAATTGAATTTTACCAAAATAAATAAATAAAAACTTCAATGGTACTCCTTTTTCTCAACTTTTGTTTTCACACTGGGAGAACTGAAGTTATGTTGCTGAACAGTGTGCAGCCATCTTGGAAGTCTTCAAGTAAAAAGTCTTGTCTACCAACCCCCAACTGATGCCTTACTGTTCAGCAAGAAGTAGCAAACATAAAAGGAAAAATGAACCATCTAGAAACAGTAAGGGAGTTTTATTTAATAACTTCAATAATTGATATAGCCAAAAAAATTACATAATTTATATAAAGAGCTATACACAGGTCCCTTTCTTTTAGATTTGTGGGTTTAGCAATAATGCCGCATAAGTCTCTACTGGGGTTGTGGCTAGACAGGAAGGATCCTGGATGCCCTTCCATCTTGAGTTTGATGATCATATCAAACATATTGGTGATGAGTTTTGTTGTGTAGTCCCTGGCAAGGAAGTGTCTCTCCAAATCTTGGATGCTCTTGGCAAACTTTTCGAACCGTTTGAAAACTTTTGTGATCCTTAAACCTTGTGATTTAATCACTTTTTTTAAGTTTGTGGGGGTGCATGCTCCTATAGTGGAGGAGGAGATTTACCCTTATAGGTATGTGGTAAAGGTAGTTGGAGAGTGAGTTCTTGTCAAGGTATTTACTAATGGTGAGGTCTAGAAAATTAATGCTTTCCTGGCTGTGCTTAGTCATGAAATGTAGAAAGCTGATTGATTTACTGATGTGGGCAAAAAACTTTTGGAGCTGTTCCTGATCACCATTCCATACAATGAAAATATCATCTATAAAGTGAAAGCAAAAAGCCATCTGTTTCCCATGGCGGTATTTGCCAAACTAGGTGTCATTGCTGTTCTCATCACTATCTCCATGTTCTGTTTGTAGATGGTGTCTTCAAACTGGAAGAAGTTGTTCCTGAGGAACAAGTTGAGAATTCTCCAGAGGAACACAGTTTCACCGGGGAATGCTGCATAGTCATGACTGTATGCTTCCACTTCTGCATTGATGCAGTACTGATGAGGCAGGACAGCGTAAAGGGCCTTTGCATAGATGGTGACTAATACAGAGTTTTCATGGATGGTGATATTTTGGATTTTCTTGAGAAAGTCCATAGAGTCCAGTATAAATGATTGATTGTTTTCAGCTAATGGCTTGATGTTGGAGTCCAGGTAAATGGCCATGGGTTCAGTGATGGAACCCCAGCTGGCAACCACTGGTCTATAAGGCGGGTCGTGGATATTCTTGTGTGGTTTCGGTATTCCAAAGAAATTGAGTACTTTTGGGTAGGCGTCTGTTAGGAATTCCAGTAGTTTTTCTGCTAAGTTCCTCTTTGCACAGGTTAGTGATTTTGGTGCAAAGTTCCTCATATGCCCTTTTGATGGTCACACAAAATTCCTGGTTGTCAAGGAGTCCACAGATTTTACTGCTGTAGGTAGAGGCCTTGGTGACAAGTATGTCTCCACCCTTGTCCTCCTTCATGACCATGCATTTGTCATTGCTGAGATGCTTCAGTGCTTTAAGTTCATCTTTTGTGATGCTATATTTCCTCTTTTTGGGAGCTTGCTCAGGATCTTTCTGATATCTGCCTCAAATTTATCTTGGAATGCTCTGACGATTGGGTTCAGTAGTGGGCAGAAATGACAAGGCTTCATCCATTTTATGGTCAGTGTAATATGGTCATCTATTTGTTCTTTTTTGCTGTTATTGTGGAAGAAGAATTTCAGTAGAAGTTTCTTGATGAATAGTCTTAAGTCGTTGATTGTATTAAACAGGTTTGCTTTTTATAGCAGTATGAAGGTGAGGCCCTTCTTCGGTACTTGTAGCTCTTTATCTGTGAGGGGTGTTTGTGAGCGACTCCAGACTTCCATTATGTTCTTAGATTTTTCCTGTTGCGTCTTCCCTGGAATGTTGTTGTGCCCTCTGGGGGTGCCATAGATGCTTTAGATCCCTTTTGCCTTGCCACTTCCTATCTCTGTGGTGGTAGCTGACACAGGGAGAATAAGGGGCTGTGGTCGGCATCGTTCCTGGAATGTTGGCTTTGGGTGTTGGGTATGGAGTCTGTAGGAGGTCTGGGAGGTGTGGACCAAGCTGTCACAGGGCTCCAGAGAATGTTATTGAGTCTGGTACTAGGGTGTCAGAGACCTGTGGAAAATCCTGTTGGGTCTTGTTCCCCCTTTGGTGTCATTTGTTTTTTCGATTCCTAGGTTGGTCTTCTCTTGGATAAATATGGGCTTTTGATTCTGCTTCATCCTTGATGTCTCTTTTCTTTTGGATTCAAAGGACTGGACTTTATTCTTAATTATCTGGAAGTTGTTGATGCTGTTGGTATCCTGGTTGCATGTCTCTTTGGTCTCCTTGAGTTCTGCAATGGCTTTGTTCTGTTGGTCCCAGTTGCATTTGAGTAGTATTTCAATGAGTTTAAGGCCAGCTTCTTTAAGGATATTATCCCACTGGTTCTTAAGATTGCTGTCCATGTTTTTCTATATGGGTTGTTTTTTTTAGTTGTAGTCCTCTTGCAACTCTTCTCTTTTCTATGCAAACTCTTAGACATGTCTCTTCCCATTTCTGGCAGATAAAATGTTTCAGTTTATTCTCTAGTTGTTTGAAAGGGTTGTTTTTCTTATGTTGGATGTATTGTCCTTTGAAGTTATCTTGGTTGTCCAAGGTGTCTAGCCTGGGTGTGATGAACAGTTCTTTGAACCAAGATGAATCCATTTTGTATTTAACAAATGGGATAAGCAGGAACCTTGCCAACCAGAGCCAGCCTGGGAAAAAGCAAAATTATGTAAGGGTATCTGCTAAGTCCTAAATGTAAACACTAGCAAATACAGGAGCCTTAGTGTATGTGCACTCACTAATGTTTCTGTACTTGCTTCCGCCTGCATTTAGGACTTAGCAGATACCCTTACATAATTTATAGAAAGGGAATTCAAAACTGCCTCTAACAAAAAAAACACTGAAAACAAAACATTAAATTCTAGACACAAGACATTTTCCATGTTTTCTATTACTTCACATAAACTTAAACAATTACCTATAATCGAAGTTCTTGTTCTTCATTTTTCCTCATGCATGATATTTTCATATAATGTTACTCAAGGCAGGATTATCTAGTCTTTGTTCCAATATTTTCTGGAGACCCTCAGTTGTTAAACACATTCTCTCTTACCTTCAGATCCTGTCACAAAGCATTCATCTGTAACTTCAGGTTTTATTCTTTGCTTTACTAGCAGTTTTTGTCATGCTATTCTCTCACATTATCCTAACCTCTTCCTTTGCTTATTTCTATCTTACTAATATTGAGTGTTGTCTTACATCAATCAGAATATCATGGTGAGAATTTGTGAGCATCTGTGATCCTTTTAGCTATACAGTCTGGAGCTTTGTAACACTGGTAGGGTGTTCTTTGGCAAACTGGTCTCACTGGAGAGGCCAGGGCAAACCAGATCTGCAAAACATGATTTTTTTTTTCAAAAAGGAAAGCAAACATGCCCAGAACCACTATCTCACTGTCCTCCCTCTGTCATGGTTTCATCACTCTCTCTCTCCTCCTCATTTGTCAAAACTAATACACCTTATAACAGTCCAAGTTGCCCCAACCATTCTTACTTTCTTAATTACTTCTCAATCTTAAATGTAATGATACTTTCATAGTTGCTCTACTACTAACATATCATATTATATTAAATTATCAACCACTTTCCCCTTTCTAATATTTCTATAGTTAAGCCTGTTTTTTTCATTATTTTAATTACTACAAATTACAGGTAATATTACAGTATCTGTTGCAGTGTTATGGGCCTCTATACTATATACAATATGGTGTATTTCTAATGAATGCTCAACACTGACTGTATATACCTATGCAAGTTATGTATATATTTCTAAAAGATGTTCATGTAAGCTGTTGTAAAGCTTTTCTCATGTATGTGCACTCACTTACATATATATTGTAGTCCTTCTGATAGCATGCAACTGCATTTTATGTACGCCAAAACGGGTGTTAAATGTGGAGTTTTTTCTCCACTGGCCTCTGTTGAAAAGGGTTTTATCCCAGTTAGACTTTCCTGATAATACATAATAAATAAATAATAAACAAACAAGGACATCATGGTGTGTGGCACTCATCAGTAAGCACCTTGTGGCTGGTGACTCATAGCCAAGTCAAGCTCAGGTCAAAAAGTTACAAGACGCTCCCATGAAGGCTTACCACCCACATGACAAAGGTTGGTAACCAGGCACAGGCTGGATTAAAACACACTACAACTTGGCAAGGAAAAATGTCTCTTTAAACATGGAATGTCTCCCCACTGCAGACCATGTCAAAGCCTATCCCAGTATTCTGTCTCCTACATGCTGTTGACAGGAGATATATACAAGGCATTGTTGGAAACCACCCTGATGGATCCCCTGCAAATCTACAACAGCACCAGAACTACCCATTCTAAAGACTTAAACCTTGCCTATGATATAAATAGGACCTGCTGGAGAGACAGATTTGTATCGCAGAGACTATCCCTTGTCTGGAACAGGCTTCCCATCCACATGAAGCAGAGTTCCTCCCTAACCCAATTCAACTGTAACTTGGACAACTGGATGGGGATAATGAAATTCTTCCCTGGTTTGGTACCTATGTCTCTCTAATGGATACATGCAGCCTGCAAAAGTTTCATCTTCTAGGCCCCCTGCCTATAAAGGTTTCATCTCCCAAGCCCCTGGTTACATTTATCAAAGGTACCAGAACTTGTCAGAGATTTGGGCTACATGGCTAGGATTAAAAAGGCCACAGTGGTCATTAGCCTAGTACACACCTGTGAACTCATGAACCTATAATGAGACTGATTTTTTTTATGTTTATTTTAGCTTTGACATGAATGTATGTATTTTATAACTATTTAATTTTAAGTTTTTACTTAATAGTTGCTATTCATCTAAATAGTAACATATATATTATTTTTCTTTGTTTCTTGTTTAAAATTTGATGAAACTGCTTTGTGATAAAACTTATAACAGCCAAGTGGAGTGCCTCACAAGGTCTTTGACTGGAAGACTTCAGCATTCACATGATAGATAAAGTAGATACCTGGAAAGGTGCAACTTTGAAGAATGAACTACTTGATCTGAAAGGTGTTGAACTGTTACTGGAATTCTGTGTTAATCGGAGATCACCCATAACAAACATCATATCTAAACACAAGACTGCTTGACAAGCACACCCAATACCATAGAACCATGGACCAAAGATCAGTCACATTATCAGACCAGAAGTCATGTGTCCCAGACAGTCAGGGCAAGAGAAGTATTGCACTGCCAGCTGATCACTACTTATTGGTAAATTAAGTCAGATGGTGATGGTAACAGCTGGACAAATGCTGGAAACCCAACTGTTTACAGTGTGTATCCTGAGAATACAAAGGTATGCATCATAGATGGTTCAACTCAGGTTAAGCTTAATTCCCATCTCTGCAGAAGCTTCCACATTATACCACGGGAGAGTGGGGATGTTGAGTCTCAACGGACACTGTTCAAGACTATAGGAGTTAAGGCAGTGGCAAACAGCTGTGGCCAAAACATAGACAATCCCTATCAAAGCAGTAACCCAAGGACCTGATGGTGGACATCAGTAATGACAGAAGCTGTCAAGATCAATAAAATGTCCTTTCCTACAATGCTACTGGTGAGAGGTATTTGGATGTGACTGACAGGTACAGAGTGAAAAATTCACAGTTGTAACAATCAATAAAACAAAGGCCCTAGTAAGAAATATGTTTGGCAAGGCTAAGGAGAATGACTCAAAGAGGTTCTGTGGAGAAAAGTGGGTAGAACATCTTCAGCAAGGGTAGAGAAACATTGATATTTACTGGGGGCACTCTCAGAAGGTGGAAAAAATACTAAGGAACGCCTAAGTCTAGAGAACATGTTTTACTAGAAGCACCAAGAGGAACTGGTTCCAGTCCTGAAGATTAAAATAAGGGCAGGAATTAAACAGTTTTGAAGTACTAAGGTAACAAGAGCTGATCAGATTCAGCTACAAATGCTGAAGGTGCTGTATACTGCTAGGGTATCACTGGAATGCTGAATGTAAGACTGGAGCAGTACATCCAAACTAGTAAAATGAGGTGGTGGTCACTATTTTCAAAAAGGTGGATGTGGGTATGTGTTCCAGTCATACAGAGAAGATGGTTGTCAGCATTCACAGTAAAGCCTTCATTAATGTTTTAAAAAGTGTAGTCACTAAGGAGATTTGATCTACCTTGTTTGAAGAAGAACACTGCAGACTCCATCATGACTGGCATACTGGATCAGTTCTTTGCCCTTCGAGAGATACTCAAGTGTTCATGGCTCTACATGTGCTCTGCATATATTGAAGTTATATCACTGTGCATGTCTGGATGCCTTGTGAGAGGTGAAAGAACAGTATGGGGATCCCAGGACCACTGCTGCATAACATTCATTCCTAGCATTTGTAGAGCAAGTGCTCTGTCCAAATTTTCTTCATTCAAGTTACACATGCAAGGTGGGTAGAGGACTCCTCCGAGGGGGCACCTCATCTTCCACCATGATTATGATTTTTATGAACAAGGTATCATGGTGTAGCAAGGATTTGGAGAGTATCCAATATGAGGACGTAAGAATTGTATCTTATATTGTTTGAGACAATGCTGTCTTCCTAGCCTCAAGTGATTGTTATTTCTTCCATGTGCTGGAGTGTTACAATTTTGAATGTGACATGGCTAAGACATGAATTAGCACCACTAAATCAGAGGTTGTGGCTTTGCTTGGGAAAAGAGTTGATTGCTCTCTGTAAGTGAGAAGGGAGCAGCTACCTAAAGAGGTGGAGTTTAAGTGGTCTTGTTCATGATTCAATTTAGCAGTCAAACTGTACCTCCACCCTCGGTTTGATCATGATTGGACAGTGACCAAAAGGATGCGGCATCAGGCATGAGTGGTGGACATGAGGTTTATCTTCAGAGGGTTGATGGCCTCACTCTCCATTACTGAGTGAGAAATACAGAAATCTGGGAGGATCTTGTAGTCCAGCCACTGCTTCAACAGCTCGACAGAAGTCAGTTGAGGTAGATTGGTAACCTTGGGGTCTGTGTCATATCAGCGAATGGCCACATTGTCGATTCCTTGAAAAGCAAAACTTCCCATTAACTCTGCCTCTGATCATTAAGATAGTGCATAACAATCTAGTTCTTTAGATCCAGCACCAATTAATACAATTAAATAAAGAAATTATGTTCTCACCATAACGCTCCATCTGTGTTGTCCATTTTCATTCTTCCTCAACTCTTGAGTTCAGCTCTGATCCTTGAATCTGATTTGGATGCTTCTGTTAACTTGTGGATCATTGAAAGCTCTTGAGCTCCTCCCTTTCCCATAATACCTTAGTCCCTAACGTATCTCAGATCTTGTTTGCTGCCCTTTATATCCACAGACCATTGCAAAGGAATAAAAGTATTAAGATAACCAGCAAAAACGGAGACTCAAAGAAAGGAACAAGGTTCCTTTAGCATCTCCCGTAAGAATAACTGGGAGGGGGTTGTGGGAAGATAGTTGAGGAGGAATGAAAATGGGCAACACAGATGGAGCATTACAGTACATAACTTCTTTATCTGATGTTGTCAATTTTCATTGGTTCCTACTCTTGGGACAGAGTGTCCAGCTACCTAAACCCTGGGAGAACTCTAAACAAGGATATTCCTGAGTACCATTGAACCAAAAGCTGCTCTGCCCCTAGAGACCAGATCTCGTTTGTAATGAGCAATAAAAGTATGAGGACTGGCCAAAGTTGTAGCGGCACAAATATCATCTAGAGAAACTCTAGACAAAAAAGCTGAAGAAGTAGCCATAGATCTTGTGGAATGTGCTCTTGGTAGTTTTGGTAAGGACATGCCCAATTTATTATAAACAAAGGTAATACAGTCAGTCAACCATTTAGCTAATATTACTTTAGAGACAGACTTGACCCAGTTTTGAATCCGAAAAAGATACAAACAGTTGCTCTATTTTTCTAAAATATTTTTTTCTATGCAAGTAAAAAAGCAATTGTCTGTGAATGTCCAACAGGTGTAACATATACCCCCCTTTATTTGAAAAATTTGGAAAGAAGACTGGTAAGTTGATAACTTGATTCATATTACATTCTGACAGCACCACAGAAGAAAAAAGGGTTGGTTCTTAAGGATACTCTGTCTTTATGGAAGTTCAAGTAAGGGTGGTTAGAAGACAAGGCCTGCAATTCAGAAACCCTTCTGGCAGAGGTAATTGCTACTAAAAATATAGTTTTTCAAATTAAATATTTTAATTCTTTTAGCTGAAGGTTCAGATGGAGACTGGTTTACAGCTTGCAATGCTACATTTCAATCCCAATGGGGGGTAGGACCTTTAACAGAAGGTCTAAGAAGTGTTCTTAGAAAGGTTCTACACAGTTTGGAAGATGTTAGAGATGAATTATCTATTCCAACATGAAAGTTGGAGATGGCAGCTAATTGCACTTTAATGGTAAAAGAGCTAGCTCCTTCACTGAAGCTTGTTGCTAGAAATTCCAGAACTTTAGAGAGAGGAGAGGAGAAGAAAAGGGATCTAATTCACTTTGTTGTGCCCAAAACACAAATCTTTTCCATTTACTATTATAAAGTTGTCTGGTGGAAGCTTTGTCAGATGATAAAAGAATATAACAGACCAGGGAGGAGAGCCTGGAATGTCTAGCAGTCAATGGAACTGGAGAAACCATGCAGTCAATTTTAGGTCTGGAATGTCAATGTATCGAGTCTGTCAGGAGAGACAGAAGGTCTGGAGTTGGATCCTGAATCCAGGGGAGACAAAGAAAGGAAAACCAAATCTGATTAGGCCAATAAAGGGCAATGAGGATTTCTGTGCTTTTCAACTGAGATGCTTTCTGAAGAAATTTGGGGATGAGGCATATCAGGGGATAGGAGTAAAGGAGACCGGCAGGCCAAACATGAAGTACAGCATCACTCAGTGATTCCCCAGGTTGTGGGATGAGGGCAAATAAACTACTGCATTTGTTGTTGATAGGGAATACAAAAAGGATGCAGCACAGTTGACCACATTGATGGAAAATCCTATCTGCCACTTTCATGCTAAGAGACCAAACATGAGGCATTAGAATACACCTGCTTGTCTGCAATCACATTGGACTTCTCTGGAATGTGCATTGCTATCAGAAATCCATTGGATGAGTTCATCCACTGCCACATTCTTAAAGCTTCTCAAAACAGGGGCCAAGATTTGGTTCCCCCTTGTTTGTTGATGTATGAGACCACTGACATATTGTCTGTTTGAATTGCAATAGTCCCTGTGGAGAGAGAGCTGTGGAAAGCCTGCAATGCTAAGAGGATGGCTCTCATTTCCAGGACACTGATATGCATGTTGGCCTCTTTGGGGGACCATGTGCCTTGGACTGTTCTTCCCAGGAAGTGCCCCCCAACTGATTTTGGAGGCGTTCATGATCACTATAGCCTTGGGTTGGGGAAGAACAAAAGGATTACCTTCTTGCATGTGACTTGATTGTATCCACCACAGGAGACATTTTTTCAAACTTGAGTTATCTTTATCTGACTGGATAGAGGGTGGTAAAGAATGGACCACTGAGTAGCTAATGTCCATGGAAGTATTCTTATATGCTACCAAGGCAATGGTACTAGGATGACTACTGCTGACATGGACCCTAAAGTTTGAAGGATTAATTGAGCTGAGACAGAAGAGTTTTGGATGATTTTTCTGACCTGAAACTGAATAGTCTGAACTCTTGCCAAAGGAAAGGATGCTGTTTGCATGATAATCCTGAAAGAAGTGTGAGAGAAAGGAACAGGTTGAAATTAATTTCTGTATATTTTTTCTTTAAATGTGACATAATGTTTTGCATTTTAGCTAATTGTAGAGTGCACTCAGTTTGAACTCAGTTACTTGACTTGGAAAAATATATAGCTTGGCATTCATTGTTAAATGGAAGCAGAAGCAAAATATGTTAAATATGCAGCTTTGTGAAATTTATTATCCACCAGCAGGTCATGATGAACACGCAGTTGTGTCTCATCAAATAGTACGTGCAAGATAAACCAAGGCCGAAGGAGTTGTTCTTCAGTAAAGAACATGTGATATATGGGACAAGGACTGATAAACCAGCTTCAAAGAAAAGACGTGTTATTCTGACAATTCACTAAACTGCTGATGCAGGCAGAAAAGACACTATAAAGATTGGGACCATTGCATCATCAGGTCTTTTGATTCTTCTATGCTGTAGCTGAAGTTACATTTGGTGTGTAAAACTTTCATTGTTATGCTAGGTGTAAACCTTCTGTGCAGTAAACGAATGTCGTAACAGCAGAACTGTCTCAGTGTTTTCACTGAGTAAAGGTACAGACTACCAAAAAAGTGTAGTTTAACAGTGGCAAGCGCAGTCCAGTCGAAACAACTGGGGAGGTGAGCCTGAATAGGTGCCCCTCACAGTGAGACATTCCGGCGCAGTCTTTCTTTGAATCGATTCTTCTCTTCCTAACTTCGTACACTGACTGGCAGGCGAAATACTGGGGCGCAGTACAGTATTGATCCTTCAGACGGTCAGTGAATCACGAGGTAACAAACTTTCTACTCCCGAAAATTCATTTCATCAGCATCTAGAGAAAGACAGCAGAGAATTTTGCCACAACTGATCTTCATGTCAAGACTGGCCACCTTGTCCTGAACATTTGTGGTAAATATTTTCTTCTGTTTTTTTTTTTTTTAAAACAATGAATGCAGTTCGTGAAAATGCCAAGAAGTGCACTCAGTCGATGTGTCTGAACCTTTTATAAATGTGTGGAATTATTTAAATACATGGTATGACCAGCATGTTAGCACCTGTAAGTCTTTGTTAAGTAGAACAGATAACCCAGCATTGTGTAAGTGGATTTCTACCTTTGACTGGTATGTACGTAAAGCTAAAGTGCCACAGGATATACAAAAATGTGCTATTTGCAATGTTTCAAATGTTGCTTTTTGCATGACTTGTCATAAACGCATTATATAAAACCTGGAACACAACCAGGATAAATTAATGCTTGAGGTACAGAAAATGGTCACTGTTCCCATATATACTGTTGTAACACATTTGCAACAGGGTGATCAAGATGTCAAAGTTTGTACTTTACAGTCTGGTTTGCAAGAGTTTAAAGATTAGATTACTAAAGTTAGCAGCCAGCAGGATCTTGACCTCATGGGTCATTTTCAGACTTACTGTGATAAATGGAATGGGTCTGGAAAAATGCAAAGTGACACCAGTGATTGCACACAAGAGTTTTCTCATTTCTTAAAGGTTTTGCAAACTGAAATTAGGACTTTTAAACAAACCGTTATTGAACAGGGCAGTAAAGCTGTTGGCATGATAGAGGGATTAACAGATAAAATTGTACGTCTGGAACAAAAGTATGAAAAACAGCTGGCTGATGCACACAGTGGCACAGCTGTTGCTAGGCAGGAAATAGACACATTACCAGCTAAGCTGGAGACACAGGAAAATGAGGCTGCTAAAGCAACAGATTTAGCTAACCAAGAGCTTTTCAAATTACAAGCCCATTTAGAAGAATATCGTTCCAAAGCGTTAAGATACTACTGTTACTAGTCCTGTAATAGCCTCAGCAGGCTTTTCTGCTGAAGTTTATCATCAGTCCAGGATGTTAAGAAACTTTCTCTAATTGGGATGAACAGAAGGGTATTTTTAATAACATAGTTGCATTTGAAGCTTGGGTTCTTAAAACTGTAGGCACTGTGTGGAATGATACACTTGCACACTGTTTTTGGAATTTTATTCCACAATGTTTATGGCTTATATTCAGCAAAAAAAGTATCCAATACAAACTAAACACCAAAGGATGACAGCAGTATTGTTAGCCTACACTAGGGGACAATCTCTTACGCAGGCACTTTTAGACCAGTTTCAAATGACAGTTTGTGATTGTTTAGAAGAACAGGCTGAACATTTTCAGTTGGCATACATGCAGGTGCATGGCATTGATAAAGAAGACAAAGTACATCACTTCTCAAAAAGCTGTTATGAGCTCCTTTTTGGATCATTTGGAAGGTGTCCCAGAGGATATTAAACTTATTTATGAGAAATCTTCAAATACACTCACGGAGTTAGCAGATAAATTACTACGAGCACGTATTATGTGTAAAGATAATGCCATCCATAAGCAAGAAATTTACACTCCACATTCTGCTCCCATTGTTAGTGAAGTGAGGGGAAGGGGAAGTGGGAGATGGATTAATCTGGGACAGCAAGTCCCTCAGCAGGTAGCAGGACAACCACGTCAAGGGCAAGTTATACAGGGGCAACAACGGGCAGCATCAGCTCCCCTAGCCACTCAGTTAACTTCTGAAGTTACTCAATCTATAGAGGGTCCTCAAAAGAGACAACCTATTTGTTATTCCTGCAAACAGGTTTGTCATACTAAAAATTATTGTAAATATTATCGCAGATGGCATCAGGAACAAGAGGCAAAGGGTAAGTTTATTACTGTAAAACATTTTGATAAGCCACGAATACCACAACAGCAAGAAGTAATACAGCCAGAGGAACAAACACAGCAATACATTTCACAGCTATATGTGACAGAGGGTAATAGGGGACTGCAGCAGCAACCCCTATATACCACAAGCACTCAACAGCCAGCATTCCCAGTACAGCAAAGGGATGGTGTGACACCTAGTGTCAATATACAAGGTAATGTTGTTAGTACACAGGATATAACTGTACCTCCTGACTTTGTTCCTGACAGTTCAGTAAATCCTGCTTATCAGCAGCAAATAGCCTTGCAGCATGAACTTAATCGATCGTCTTATGTTGACTAGGAAGAGGCTGAGGAAACACTGCAATTGTGTCCTTTGCAGTCCAATACTACAGAAGATTCAGGGGGGAATTAAATATACAATAGGGGTGTGACCCCCCCCAACCCAAGTCTCTTTCTTGACTATCTTCAAGTAAGGGAAAGATCAACAACCACTTATTAACATTTGGGTAGATAGAGGGGAACCTGTGGGAAGATGTTCTTCTTGATACAGGAGCGGCCGTCTCAGTGATAGGTAGGCATTTGCCTCCTGACTTATCTAAACTTACATTTATTTCAGGTTTTAATGGTTCTGGGTGTCTAGCCATAGGTAGTAAACCTGTACAAATACAATTCTCCTGTCAAGGGGAACCAGTGAAAGGGGTATTTTTGATGCATAATTCTTGCACTTACACAATACTGGGAATGGATGCATTGTCCAAAATGGGAATTGTCATAGACCTTCTTAATGGTATTATATGACAAGGACAAGGTCCCATGTTATGTATGATTGAGGCAATACATGTATCAAACAGTTCTGAAAAGGGCCGTACTGTCAGACCTACTGAAAATGAAATATGGTTAAAGTTAAAATAACAGTTCCCTACGTTGTGGTCTCAAGGGCCCACAGACTGCAGGAAGCTACACGTAGCAGTTTCTGTAGGAAGTGACAGAGATTTTATTCCACCATTTCAAAAGCAGTATCCAATCCCAAAGGAAGCAGACACAGACATGCAAAATTGCATACAACGATGGCTTGATGTTGGAATAATTCAAAAGGGAAATAGCCCTGCAAATTCATCCAAATGGCCAGTTAAAAAGAAAGATGGCACTGACCGATTGGTTATTGATTTACAAAAAGTGAATCAATTCACGACTCTCCGGGCTCATCTAATTCCAGGGGTCCCAGAACTAGCAGCAAGAATAAAACCACAAAGTCAGTAGTTTATGGTCACAGACTTAGCTAATGGTTTCTTTGCAGTACCACTGCAGGAAAAAGATTGGCAAAGGTTTGCCTTTACATTTCAAAATGAACAGTATGTCATAATGTGCTTATCACAGGGATTCCAGAACAGTCCAGTTATATTTCACTAGACAGTTGGACGAATACTACAAGGTCTAGAATCTGACGATTCTGTTTTGCATTACATTGATGACACATTAATACAGTCTGAAACTGCAGAACAGCATTTAGCTAAAGTGACACAGGTCCTTCAAACACTGCAGGAGGCAGGGTTTAAGGTTAAAAGTGAAAAGGTACAATTCATGTCACCTGAGGTATAATTTCTAGGTACTATTTTACCTCCTTCTGGGTGCACTCCGTGTTCGGAGAGGGTGCAGGGAATCTTGCAAATGGATAAACCGGTTACCATTCCAGATTTGCACAAATTTATGGGCATCATGAATTATAATCGGGAATTTATAATGGATTGTGCCAGTATTGCAGCTCCTCTGTATGATATGCTTTCTAGCCAGAAAGAGTTACCCTTTCTGGAGTGGGGATCAAAGGAAAATACAGCTTTTTGTGATTTGAAGGTGGCATCGGCCAAGGCTACAGAACTAGTAGCCCCAAGTCTAACACGTTCCTTTGTGTTACAGGCAGCAGCTGGACGTAACACATGCTCTGTTGTTCTTTTACAGTGACCTCTTCTCGAATGGAAAGGACTTTATGCCCCATTACATTTTGTAGTAGAAAAATGACACATGTTGAGAGGGGGTACCACCCGTGCATTCGGCAACTTTTGGCCATTTATTGAGGTTTAAAACAAACTGAATACCTAACAGCTTTTTCTAAAGACATTATAGTACAGACACTGCATTATGCCATACAGGCTTTGGTACATGAGACTCAGCTAAATAAGCTGATTGATGACGTCAGTCAAGCAGCGTTTGCAAAATGGTTAGCACCATTTAGTGACAAGCAAGTTACAATAAAGGCAGGAGATAAGTATTACTTATCTAACTTCATGGGATATGAAGGAAAACAATGCAAATGCGTCAGGCATATTTCATATCCAGAAAAGCCCATTCTGTCTCCTGATTTTCAGGAAGGCAGGCCATCCATCTTTGTTGACGGTACTCGATTTTGGGACAATGGACAATATTGGACAGGATTTGCAGTAGTACCAGAAAGTTGTTCTATGGGACAACCAACTCTAATTCATTTACCTGTTCAATATGTCTGCTCAGTGGGCTGAACTAGAAGTGGTTCTTTATGTGTTACAGAATTTTCCAGCAGTCAATATTTTTTCAGACAGTGCAAACATAGTTAATTCTCTGTGGCTGCATATGTCTACATGGGTTTGTTGATAACATGGGCAAACCACTCAAGCATGCTTCTGTGTTGCAGACTATTTGGGATTTGGTTCGTAGTCAGTGCCTTGTGGGTTGCTACAGTATCTTAAAAAGTAAAAGATCATCAGAAAGCTACAAATGAAAATTTTCAGTTAAACTATGCTGATCAGATGGCAAAGAAAGCAGCAAAGGAAGGAATGCAATTATATCCTACAGAGCACTTTCCGGTTTACCAGATAAAACCACTGCAATACATGCCATACAGACATTTTCAGTTCAGAGCTTGCAACATGATTTGCTCCAGATCCAAACTAAGTTTGGACTGCATGATGAATTAGAAAAATGTACTCTTGTGGGAGAAAGTCCAGGGCAATATTATGCAAAATATTTTGAAGACGGCTCTAGTCTTCCTTACATACTGTACCAGCAGGCACAAGTTAGTGAAATTTAATCATCAGATATTGGGACATTTGGGTACACAAAAATTATGGCCCATTGTAAAAACCAAGTATTGATATCCAAAGTTAAAGAAAAGTTGTGATTTAGTGCATGCTGAATGCTTAGTATGTTTGCACGTTAATGCTCAATTAAAAAAAAAAAAAAAAGTTACTAAGGGCAACTCCAGAGGATGGGCCTTGGTATGCCATCCAAATTGACTTTGCAGGTCCATTACCCCCAGCTAAAGGTGGGTGCAGGTATCTTCTAGTGGTAGTCAATGTCTTTTCAAAGTGGGTAGAAGCAATTCCTACAAAAACAATGACGGCTAAGGCTACGGTGGAAGCCCTATGGAAAAACATTTTTGTCACTGGGGATGGCCACGAGTTATGGAATCCAATAAAGGGCCACAATTTGTCAGTAAACTGATGAGACCTATGTGTGATTTACTTGGTATTCAGCAACGATTTCATGTTCCTTACCATCCCCAGTCTAATGGGATAGTTGAAAGAATGAACAGGACTCTTAAGGAACACCTTAAGAAAGCCTGCTTGGAAAAAGGAGTAAATTGGGTAAAGCATTTGCCTGGAATCTTGCTGGGTGTCAGAGCAACTCCACATAGTAAAAAGTACAGTTTTGTACCTACCATAAAAGTAGATGTTCGAGTGTTCACCCTGCTGCAGTCATCACACTTGGGGTTATCCTGTCGTCAGGCGGTCCCGCAGTTGGCCGGAATTCCAAAGTCTTGGTCCAGCATCGGTTGCTGTCGCCTCTTCCCTGACGTCAGTGCGCCAGGGGTATATATATATATTGCAACTGACACCATTTTCTTCAGTTTTTCTTGCCCCAGATGTCAGGTGCCCCCAAAAAGGTGGTCAGAATTAGTACCAAATGGAGTGAACACTGCACAAACACAAAATCCCTTCAGTTATAAGCAAATACGTCAGTAAGGCATAAAAGAGATTTTGCCAGTAGATCAGAGGGGATGGAGGGAGGGTAACCTGGACTGCAGCAGGGTGAACACTCGAACATCTACATTTATGGTAGGTACAAAACTGTACTATGTTCATCATGTTACCCTGCTGCAGTCATCACACTTGGGTTGAATCCCAAAGCTAAGGTAGGGGGGAGGTATCATAGAGGGTTAGTGGAGGCAATAAGGCCCTGCAGAACTGCAGTGGCGAAGCCCGCCCTGGACTTAGAGTAAAGAGGTAAGTGATGGTGCTTGGTAAAGGTGTGTACTGAACTCCAAGTTGCAGCTTCTAAAATCTCCTTGGTTGGAACCCCCCCTGAGAAAGGCTGTAGAGGTAGCTGTTGCCCTGGTAGAGTGGGATCTAATGGTAGCAGGAACTGGTTTCCCATGATGGGTGTAACAGAAATGTATGCAATGACCTATCCATTTAGAAATGGGTTGCTTAGATATAAGCCTTACCTTGAGAAGCTGTAGCATAGGATACAAAGAGCTGGTCAGTTTTTCTGAAAGCCTTAGTTTTGTCCAAGTAGTAACGAAGCTGCCTGTGAATGTCCAAGGAATGCAGGAGTCTCTCACCTTTGTTCTGTGGATTGGGGAAGAAGGTGGGTAAGTGGATGGTTTGATTTAAAGCTACACTGGAAACCACCTTAGGCATAAAGGAAGGATTAGTTCGTAGAGAAACTCTGTCTTGATGAAAAATGAGGCAAGGTTCCACTGCCATTAGTGCCTGTAGCTCTGAGACTCTCCTAGCTGAAGTTATTGCTAGGAGCAGGGCAGTCTTCCATGATAGGAACTGAAGATCTGCAGAGAAAGCTGGTTCAAAGGGAGGTAGCGTTAGTTTTTCCAGAACAAAGTTGAGGTCCCATGTTGGTGTCGGAGCTCTCCTGGGTGGTCTAATGTTTTTTGCCCCTCTGAGGAACTGCCTTAGAAGAGGATGTGAAAATAAAGGTGGATCCGTGTTGTAGTGAGCTGAAATAGCTGAAGCATGGATTTTAATTGAGGAAAAGGAAAGTCCTTTGTGCAACATCTCAGCTAAATACTGTAGAATGTGAGGCATGTGAGGCTGAATTGTGTCTTGGCCTTTAGCTTGGTTCCAGGCACAAAACCTTTTTTCATTTGTCCGAATAAACCTTCCTGGTGCTTGGCCTCCTGGCTTCCAGAATACATCCAGAACTGCTTGTGAAAGAGGAGCTGGTTGGATGTTTAGTTGATTTGCCATGCAGCCAGATTTAAAGTTTTGAGCTGGCTGTGAAGAATCTGTTTGTTTTGTTGTGTGAGCAAATGGGGTATTTGAGGCAATATCCATGGTGGGCTGTGGGCCATATTTTTCAATAGCGGGTACCAGTGCTGGTGTGGCCAGTCTGGGGCTATGAGAATTAGTCGTGGTCTCTCCTTTTTGACCTTCAAAAGAACCTTTGTGAGAAGAGGTAATGGAGGGAAGGCATATGCTGTCAGGTTTTTCCAACTGAAAGAGAGAACGTCCACTTTCCAAGCTTGATGATGAAATGTCCTTGTACAAAATTTTGTCAGTTGGTAGTTTTGAGGACTGGCAAACAGGTCTAGGTTCGGAAGGCCCCATTTCTGAGTTATCATTGCAAATATTTGTGGATCTAGTTTCCACTCGTGGGGATCTTTGATGTTTCTGCTGAGGTCGTCTGCCAATGTGCTCTTCTGTCCTGGCAGGAATTGAGCTTGTAACTGGACTTGGTAGGCCAGAGCTGTGTTCCATAAGATCATTGCTTGCCTGCATAGAGGGTAGGAATGTGTACCCCCTTGTTTGTTTATGTACCACATTACTGTGGTGTTGTCTGTCTTTATTGCAAGTTGTCCTGGATGTAATAGATCCTTGAAGGCTGTCAGAGCTTTCTGTACAGCTAGCATCTCTTTTTGATTTATGTGCAGATTTCTTTGATCTGCAGTCCATAGGCCTTGAATGCATTGTCCTGCCATGTGTGCCCCCCAGGCGTAGTCTGAAGCATCTGTTGTGATAGTCTGCCTGGCTGGGGGCAAGGTGAAAGGCTGACCCTTGTTGAGGTGACATGCCTGTGACCACCATAGAAATTCCTGTTGTAGGCAGGGAATGAGAGATATCATTGTGTCCAAGCTGTGGCTGAGTTGAGACCATACACTTTTTAGGTACCACTGTAATTTCCTCATATGCAGCTTTGCAAATGGTATTATTAGTATGCAAGATGCCATGAAGCCCAAAGCCTGCAGAATTTTTCTTGCAGTTAATTGGGTCTTTGTTGTCATTGTCTTGAAATATTGAGTCAGTTGTAGTTACTTGTCTGGCGTAAGATAAGCCTTCTGGGCCGTTGTATTCAAGCTGGCACCCAGGAATGTCATTTTTTGTGAGGGTACTAGTTTTGACTTCTTTTCGTTTACTGTGTACCCCAGGCAGTTTAGTAGATGCTTTACAAAGGCCAGATGATGTAAGAGAATGTCTTTGCTTTCTGCTTGGATGAGGCAGTCGTCCAGGTATGGATATATTTGAATTCCTCTGTCTGCAATATGCAATTACTGGTGCCAGGCATTTTGTGAAAACTCTGGGCGCAGTAGATAAGCCAAAGGGCAGTGCAGAGAATTGGTAATGGGTTGATTCTGCAATGAAATGGAGGTATCTTCTGCAACCTTGTCTGATAGGGACATGCAGGTATGCCTCCTTGAGGTCCAACATTACTAGCCATGCTTCCTTGCCCAACATGGGAAGCAGCTGCTGTAGTGTTAGCATCTTGAATTTGGGTACTTGTAAGTAAGTGTTTAGAATTGAAAGGTCCAGAATTGGTCTCCAGGCATTGTCCTTTCTGGGCACTAGAAAGAGTCTTTAGTAAAATCCTTGGCCTTGCTCTCGAGTAGGTACCAGTTGAATGGCTCTCATGTCCATGAGAGCTGTAATCTGTTTTTGTGCCTCTGCCCATTGATTTTGTGGCAGGTTTGGCATTCCTCTTTTCATTGGCAAGGTGTGAAAGTGGAATCTGTATCCTCGTAAAATTATGTCTAGGACCCATTTGTCCTTTGTGACAATGTGCCAGTTGTCTGCAAAAAGTGCGAGTTTTCCCCCCAAGGGGGCTGCCAAGAGAGTATTGCTTGGCCCGATGAGGTGCAAGTCATTGAGTTTGCCTTCTGGTGGATTGAGACCTGTCTTCTCCTCCCTTCTGTGTTGTAGTGCCCCATTGGTGAGGTTTATACTGGGTTTGTGGTTGTCCTCTGCCCCTTGGGCATCTGTATTTACCTCTCTGTGGTCTGTCAGTGGCTGGAAAGGACCAATTTTTTGTTGGCCAGTTTCTGCTGAAGCGAGGGGGTTGTACTTGTAGGAAATCTTTGACTGTCTGCATAGATTTTGCCTTATCTTCCATTTTCTTTAAAACTTCTTCTGCTTTAACTCCAAAAAGAACATCCTGCTGTAAGGGAGCATCTAGTAGTTTTGCTTTGACATGATCAGGCAGAGTTTGTTCCTTTAACCAAGCATGCCTACGTATAACAGACCCAGTGACAGCTGCTCTGCAGGAGGCCTCCAAAGAATCAAACCCACATGTTTGCCCACCTGCTCAGTGGCGTGCAACAGATCCTGTACTTCTTTCAATTCAGATTGTTGAGGGAGAGTGGTTATTCTTTGCTTTAACTGAGAGATTAGAAATTGCTGATACTTAAGCATATGAAATTGACAATTCAGTGCCCTCATAGCTAGTGTGGCTGAGGTGTAAACCTTTTCCCCCCACCTGTCTAGTGCTCTGGAATCCCTCTCAGAAGGTACTGGGTTTTTAGCCATAGAAGCCTTAGCCCCCTTGGGACCCTGGGAGATAGTCTCTGGGTCAGCTACTGGGCTTTTATAAAGAAATTTGTGGGAATCAGGCACTCTGTAGTATCTGTCAGGCTTAGCCGGAGCAGGAGGTAGAGAGTCTGGGTTGAAACTGGATTCTAAATAGACATCATCCACAATGTCCAAAACTGGTGGGATGGCAAGTGGTCTATGTTGGGGAGTAAAAGAAACTCTCTGAGCCTTTTCTTTGAATCAGAGTAGTCTTGACCTTCCCAGTGAAAATGTTCCCTCATAGTGTGTAAAGTTTCCCCAAAGGAGTAGTCTTCAGGAGGAGAAGCTGAGGGAATAGAGTCCTCAGCATCAGAATCTTCATAAGGAGAGAAGGAATAGTCTTGGTCCTCAGAGGAGTCTGAAGAAATGGACATTTGCTCAGAGGAAGCATAATCTTCCTCTTGTCTAGGCCTTTTGTCAGGAGGGGGCTGTGAACCCCTGATCAAAGAAATCAAATCTTCAGCCATTCTGAGCATCTGTTTCTTACGCATAGGGCCTTGAACAGGAGACTGAAGTGCAGTCCTTTTAGGTTTAGAAGGAGTCTTCGACTTAGAAAACGTTTTAATGGTGAGAGTCGTCGGTCTGAAAACGCCTTCAGAAACCGATGGCGTTTCTGTAGCACCGACGTCTTTTGAAGCAAAGTCGTCGGAAGGGCCTGAAGTAAAAGGCTGCATCGGCCTTGTACATTCCATCAAAAATTCTGTAGCGGTCTCGGGTTCCAGATCTGCAGTAGTCAGGGGCTGCATCGGAGCCTCACTGAGGACCGGAGAACCGGAGACCAGATCAGCCGAGGCCTCGAAATCTGGCTTAGGCCTGGGCTGTCTGTCCTTATCCCTGCGTTTTTTATGCACGCCGGTAGTCGGTTGCTCCGACGGCATGGTGCAGTTAAATTTCCTACCGAAGTAGTGTTGTGCGAAATCAAAGCGTCTTTTAATAGTACGCTTATTAAACCTAGCACAAAACCAACAAGAAGTGATGTCGTGGTCTGGGCCTAGGCAAGGTATGCAATAAGAATGAAAATCCTTATGAGGTATTTGCTTCCCACAAGAAATACAATTGTTAACTTTTTCTGACATCGGTCTGAGGCAAGAAAAGTTTCCCCAATGGGGTACTTAGCTTTATGGAAGACTTCGGTCTGAAATTCAAATTCGAAAATCTCAGGAGTCGGCCGACCGGCACTTGCGAACTGCTTCTGCTTCGGGCACCGCGCAGCAAGAAAGACTGAAGAAAATGGCGTCGGTTGCAATATATATACCCCTTGCGCACTGACGTCAGGGAAGAGGCAACAGCAACCGATGCCAGACCAAGACTTTGGAATTCCGGCCGACTGCGGGACCGCCTGACGACAGGATAACCCCAAGTGTGATGACTGCAGCAGGGTAACATGATGAACATTAGGAATTTCACCTTTTGAGGTAATGACAGGTAGGAAAATGCCTGTACAGTTACCATTCGATCCTACTGTTAGTACAAACAGACCATTATTAGAAATTGCACAGCATCAGCAATGGTTAAAAAATATTTCTGAATTATGTCAGAGTTTGTCAGAAATGCAAGCATTCAAATTACGGTCAAAGGATCCTGTTATGCCAGAAGAAAACCTTCCCTCTGGGACATAAGTATTAATTAAAATGTTCCAGACGGATAGTCCGTGGGATAGTAATTGGCAAGGACCTTTCGAAGTAATTGCTCAGTTAGGACCTCTAGTGTATAAAGTTAAAGAAAAGAAAAAGAGCAAAATGATTCTTGTCCTTAGGGACCAGTTGAAAGTCATTAAGTGACTTCATGTTTTGTGTTTTTTTTTTTTTGTAGTATCACGGCAAATGCCAAGTCTGAAACAGTTGAGAAAGCATCTATCAAAACAAACTTTCAGATTATTACCACTTACGTGGAAAGGATATATCATTCATAATGAAGATTCTGTTTGTTATTGTACTGATTTTACTCATTGGAGCCCTTGGGGTAAGGTGTCAAACAGGAGGAATGCAAGTTTGGAAAATAAACAATGACAATAATACTATAAACCTAGTGTGGAGTAAATGTCCACAAAAAGTAAATTGTTTTCACGGGTAAAGACAGCAGGACAATTTTACGTGTCCGTGTAATGCTAGTTGTACTTTTGGGCACATACAAAAACTTCCCAGTAATGTTACCTTTTGGTCCACGCCCATGTTCTATCAATATTAACAGGTAAACCTACCTCTGTTCATACAGAACATTTGGTTAAAATCCCTTTTACCTGTACAATGGTAGGCAGACAATACCAAAAAGTTGTAGTGCATTTTAATATCATGTTTCCTGACACAGGCAGGTGCCGATATAAGACTGCATGGTATGATACTCTTGTTAGGTGGCTTAGGTATGGGAATGAGTGCTATTAATGCAGCTGACATTGAAATTCTAACTAATCGATTAAAAAAAGTGGGGGGACGATATCTCTCAGACTGTGTATTTACAAGCATTTTGGAATCCAAATATATGGAGGATACACCTGCACAATATAAATTATCAGCAGCAATTTTAGACGATTATAATGCTATGCATATGCATCAGTTACAATCTGACAGTAACACGACAATTTTTGCGAATTAGACAAAGTGTACTATGCAATCTTTGTATGTGGAAATTCAGAAAAATAGAGTACAAACTGAACTTATGTTACGGAATGAAAATGTTTGGCGACAACTGTTTGGCAAATGAATAACTAATACCAATTGGATTAGGTTATTCACTGAAGTAACATGTACTCCAAAATATTGCACAGGAAAGTTTATGCCTTATAATGTTATTGATGCAATTATGTGTCAATTTACCATGTTACCTATGATATTCCTCGTATCAGGAGGATATGAGTATTGGTTGCCACAATTTGAAGGTAATTGTATAAATATGAAGGGAAAAACACATAAAATTGAGTATTGTGCCCAGACTCAAAATGGACTAATTTGTGGACAGTATTCACCTGTCTATGAACCATGCTTACTGCAGCATTCCCTTAATTTTTGTAAATGGACTACTATGCCTTCTTCTTTTCAAATGTTTATAGAAGTGGCTCCTCAGTTTATTTGTCTGGTTACAGATCAAGATATAGGTAATATCTTAAAGTTACGTTTTGTAGGATGTTTATTACATGTTAGTTTCCTTAAATGGAATAATAAAAGTTATGTGTTCACTGAACCTATAGAAGTAGATGTTTCCAAGAATTGGTATTATGACATAATACAGATTCCCAGTATAACTGTATCTTTGAATAATTTAAAAACATAATGAACAATACTAAAATTGTCAGAGAATATCTGGAAAAAATAAATAAAATTATTCTGTATTATGAGGCATTAAGCATCACTGCAAAAAATACTTAGTTTGGCTGAAAAGACCAAAAGAGACACTGCCCAAAATTGGTGGGATATATTTGCTGGTTTATAGGTTCATAGGTAGGTACTAGGCTATAGGCCCAAGGGCCTACGTAAGCCTAGCCAACAAGGTTCCCTGGCTTACGCCACCCAAGAAAGTTATTTTCCTGTGCCACTGTCGAGCAGAGACACAGAAGTGATCCCCGGGGTGTATTTCCTATTTCCCATCCACTCATCAAGATTTTTCTTGAAGAGTGCTAATGAAGAACTTTGCTTGACATAGATGGGTAGCCTGTTCCAGAGTATGGGAAGTCTCTGGGATAGGAATCTATCCCTCCAGCATGTCCTGTTTATTGTGGTGACAAGGTTTAGGTCCCTAGAGCGTGTAGCTCAGAGGGATTGGGATTTCTTTAGGTGTAGCATGTCCAACAGCTCTGGGTTTGACATAGCTTTATATGTTAGGCAGAGATCACCTCTGAGTAAGCGATATGCTACGGAGTAAAGCTGGAGTTTTTTGAGGCGGTCAGTGTAGGGCATTAGTTTGAGTCCAGTAATCCTCTTTGTGAGGTACTTCTGTGGCCTTTCTAGCTGCTGCAGATGTCTTGTGAGGTACATTTCAAAAGGGGTGTTGTACTCTATAGTGGGTCTAATGATTGTCGAGTAGAGGGGAACGATGACCTCTTTTTTCCTGGATGAGAACCCTTTTATGATGGTTGGCAAAATTCGGGGAAAAAAACTGTTAAATTGGTTAATACATCCTGTACTAGTAGTGTTAGGCATTATGGTCATACTAAACATCTGGAATTGCTACATAAGTTGCCATTTGCGAAAAACACAGAGTTCAACAGATCATGATGGTTAACCTAAATAAACTGGAAAAGGTTTCAATGTGTACAACTGAAGAAACAGTTGAAAATGAACAGTCATTTTCTGCCTTTTAAATAAAGAAAAGGAACTGTGAGAGAAAGGAAAAGGTTGAAATGAATTTCTGTGTATTTTTTCTTTAAAAGTGAAATAATGTTGTGCATTTTAGCTAATTGTAGAGTGCACTCAGTTTGAACTCAGTTACCTGACTTGGAAAAATATATAGCTTGGCATTCATCGTTAAATGGAAGCAGAAGCAAAATATGTTAACTATGCAGCTTTGTGAAATTTATTATCCACCAGCAGGTCATGATGAACTCTTGTAAGCAGCTGTGTCTCGTCAAATAGGAAGCGCGAGATAAACCAAGACCAAAGGAGTTGTTCTTCAGAAAGAAACAGTTGATATATGGGACAAGGACTGATAACAAACCAGCTTCAAAGAAAAGACATGTTATTCTGACAATTCACTAAACTGCTGATGCAGGCAGAAAAGACAATATAAAGATTGGGACTTCTTCCTTTGTATCAGGTCTTTTGATTCTTCTATGTTGTAGCTGAAGTTACATTTGGTGTGTAAAACTTTCATTGTTATGCTAGGTGTAAACCTTGTGTGCAGTAAACTAATGTAACAGCAAAACTGTCTCAGTGTTTTCATTGAGTAAAGGTACAGACTACTGAAAAACTGTAGTTTAACAAGATGCACTGATGAATTCTAATGTCCGAGTTGGTTCCAAATGAGATTTGTTGTAACTGACTGAAATATCCAGCTGGGAGCATATTTGGGAGCATATTTGGAGTATGTAATCTTGGGCTTGTATCCGTTGATGTATGTAGGAGCAGTGATAAGCCAGTCGACTAGATACAGAAACACTCAGAATCCTACCAGCCTCAAGTGAGCTATCACTACTGCCATACATGTAGTGAACACTCTGGGGGTGTGGTGAGACCAAAGGGCTGAGCTCTGAATTGGTAATGACTGGCTCCCAGCCAGAAGCACAGCTACCTACTGGAGTGTCTTTTCATTTTGATATGATAGCATGCATCCTGAAGATCTATTGAGCACATCCAAGCATCCTGATGCAGAAAAGGCATAAGGGACCAAACCATGACCATCCAGAACTTTGTATATTGAACTGACTGATTTAGATTGTTGAGATCCAAAACTGGTCTCCAGTTCCCTATTTTCTTTGGCACTAAAAATAATCTTGAGTAAATTCCAGACTCTCTCTGGTCTGGGAAACCTCTTGGATGACTCTTTTTTCTAGCAGCTTGTCTATTTCTAGTGCTGCTGCCTCCCTCTGACTGGATAGAACATTGGAGATTTTTTTTTTAAATCAGAGGAGATGGATGGGAAAATGATATGATAATAACCTCTGGATATTATCCTCTGCACCCATGAATCTTTTGTCATTTTTAACCAGGCTCTCTGTGTGCAGGGATAAATGACCCCCGACTGCCTTCAGAGATGGACAGTCGGAACTCCTTTCAGAAGCGATGGTAGGATCTGTCAGAGAAGGAACCTCTCGATCCATGGTTTTACGGTCCCTCCCCCCTCTGCTGCAAGGGCAGCTTCTTCCATTAGTGTCCCACCCCTCTACCTCTGGGGGAACTATCTCCACGTAGATCTTGGAAAGGACCCTGAGATTTCTTGAACCACATCTTTCGACCTCCTCATCGATTCCTAGAAAAGGTTCACTGACGGGTCGAAAAATGTACAGACACAGCAAACATTCCTGTTCACACCTGAAAAGTGTTTTTTTCTTTGGGGCCAAACAGGGAACTTCCATATACTTATGTTGTAAGTGATGGTTTAAAAAAAGATGCTTCTTGTTTAAAAAAAAAAGGGGGTGGTCAGGAATTGAATAATTTATATAGTGTTACTTAGGTTATATGGTATATAGCAATATATACGAAGCATAATGTTTGCTAATTTTAACTTGTTAATACAGTTTGATTACTTTTATATAAATTTAAAACAAAAAAAATTGACTTTAAAAAATAAGAAATCCACAAAAGAGGACCAGGGAACAGAAGTTCACCACAATCAATTTATTAGTTTAGTGCTTTCATCCACAAGTATACAGGACTTCATCAGAACAAAGACAATAATGAACAGCTACATTATATAATCTCCACATCTCTCTAACTGGATGATGTAGTAAGCAATACACACTAATATACCAGCTCCACATCTTGTTACTCCCAATTATACCACCTTCTTTAAAACATACATAAAAAATATATCTTGCTCTCACCATAAAGTTATATAAAACGTTATGTTAAAAAATACATAAACCAGTTCTGTCTGTATAAAAAAAACAATACTTATAATTCAAACCCTACTTTGAGTTTTAAAACACTGCTTATAGAACACTGATCATTTAAACCAGGGAATTCCATGGCATCAACCCTTAGTTGCCATTACAGTTCCTTGTATTCTAACATCTCATTAAAGGAACCACCCCTAAATGTTTGCTGTACTTGATCTACAATAATGAATTTAAATCCATGTTCTATATTTCCCTCGATATGCGTAAATAATGCATTATTCCTGTCTTTTTTCTTTATGCTGTGTGTGTGTGTGTATATATATATATATATATATATATATATATATATATATATATATATATATATTAGTATATCCAAGTCCTAAGACAACCTACTGTTTTTCCAATATAGTATCCTGGACAATTTTGACACAGGGCCAAGTATATAACCCCCTTGGAGCTACAGTTATATTTTCTTTTTAAATATATACACCCGTAGTTCTCCAATTCCACCAAATCTTGCTCCACTGTATACTTGCATACCACATTTAGACATTTTTCCAACCACTAACGGATCACTTTCTCTCTTTACCATATTTTTAATACAATAACCCTTTAATATACAACTTTAGGGACATTACCTACTGTGTTAGCCCACTCTTTGTTAGCTTGGAAGACACACCAGTTTTTTTTTTAATAATGGGCTTAATATCATAAAAATCATTATTGAATTTTAAAATCAAGGCTCTGTTAAACTTTTGTTCTGTGCTTTCATGGTTCTCCTCCACAATGGGGCTAACCCCTTCTTTCTTCCCTAACAAAAGGAAGAAATACCCATTTTCTCTTTTAAGTTCTACTTCTTGAAAGATTCCACCAAGAAAACTATCAGGGTAACCTCTCTTCCTAAACATATCCTTTAACACAGTACGTTGTGTTTCAAATTCAATGTCCTCTGAAACCATCCTAGCTAATCTTACCCTGTGTCAAAATTGTCCAGGATACTATATTGGGAAAACAATAGGTTGTCTTAGGACTCGGCTATACCAGCATATGTACAGCATATCTACAGTGACGGACTCTTGAGGAGAGTCTAGGTGCCTCCTTCTGCACCTTGTCTTCCTGGGAACTTCTTCGGTGGTATGTTCCAGAGAAGTGTCTCAATAAATCAGTATACCCTAATGGATATCCTGGTAGCTAACTTGGGCTTGTCCCTGTGGTAGGAATGGCAGAGATGCAGAGATGAATGGGTTTGGGTGATCAGAGCTGAAAAAGGTGGAGACGTTCGAGCTCTAGGGGTAGAGAAAGCTCTCTTCCACTACCACAAATGCCTAGGAGAGAAGGAAATTGACATCTCTGAAATAATATGCTGGCAGGGCACTCAAAGAGGGAGTCAGAGCCAAGCTGTCTAATGCCAAATTTCTGAGGGGAAGAGACAGCTACTACAGCATCAGAGTCGACTCCTCCAAGGTGACTTCTCTTTTTGAATATTCAGATATGAAGATTTAGGCATTTTTGCTGGAGATTTTGAACTCAGAGCTGATGAAGCTATAGGCTCCGGAGAGTGTTTTCTTGAATCTCTCTTTTCAGAATTCTTAGGGAGATGTGCCCCAGAAGAAGATGGTGAAGAAGATTTAGAGGGCTGCAAGCCTCTGAGAATCAGCTTATTTTTGCTGTCTATGTTGACGCTAAGGTTAAAACCTTTACAAATGTCACAGTCTGCATCAAGGCGTGATGGACCTAGGCAGTAAACACATTCTGAATGCGTATCTGACAGTGGAATTTTGTGACCACAGATCATACATTTTTTGAAAACTGAGTGTTTCTCTGACATTTTAAAATAAGAAAGATACAGAAACTACACTAGATCTATAACCAAAAGGTCAAGAAGTGATAAAGATACATTTTTTTCTTTTTTTTAATCTAAATAATTAGAAATTTACTAACTATGGTAATAATAGAAAAAAAACTACCAACAATCGTAAATCAAATATGAGTACATAAGTACTTCAAATGGAGAAGGGAGGAAATGCTATAAAAATTAAAAAGATAAAAAATATAGATATAACATATATAGATATGAGATACAAGATACAGAAAGTTATCAAACTCGCTGTAACCCAAAAAATTATGGACTCGAGAGCTGAAGCAGTAACCAAGTCTGTATGCTAAGCCAGCAAACAAGATCTGAGGTAAGTTAGGGTCTAGGACATTATAGGAAAGGGAAGAGCTCAAGAACTTTCCGTGATCCACGAGCTAGTAGAAGCAGCCGAGTTAGATCCAAGGATCTGACTTGAACCCAAGACTTGAGGAACAAATGAAAATTAACAACATCAGATGATTATTTTTACATTTGAGTGACCTCACAAATTAACTCATTTTCTGTTAACATTCTTGTGTCTATTCCCCAAAGACTCTGCCTAACTCACTGATCAATGAGGTGTTTTTTTTTGGGGGGGGGGGGGATTTTATACTTGTGTATCACTTACATTTTTCTAGTTCAAGCTATACCTTACTGTTACTTTAACACGTTATGATTTTTTTTCTCTAGCCATCAACGCAACATTCGCTGCATGTCACTATATCATGACAAAGACACTTCTCCCATTTTAACACACCATGATTTATTCTGTTCTTGCTGTTCACTCACAGCACTCCAAAGTACTTTTCTATTGCACTCCAGGAATATTCTGTTTCATTCTCCTCTATGTTATTGCTATGATCTCAAATCAACCCACTTTACTTGAACCTTACATATGTATCATTCTTTACACCAACTTACTATCTAATCTAATCTTCAGATCTAAAGTTCTTTGAATTTAAAATTAAGGCACATTGTTATATGTTACATATTTTTCGTACTTTTTATATTTAAAGTTTACCTAACCGATTTCCTTCTATAATTTCATCAGCCAATATACCCCCTTAGCAATCACCAAATTCCTTTGGATATCCCCCCCTTTTCTGCATACAAGTTTAAAAAGAAGTTATGTTTTTACTATAATGTTCCATCTGTGTTGTTGATCTTTATTCATTCATGATGGATGGGTTTCAGTTCCGTGCTCGGAACCAATTTGGCCGATATAACAAGCTCACGCCAGCTAAAAACTCTGGAGCCAAGGTTACTCACAGTGCCCCTCTCCTAATCTACTCAGATCAAGTTTGCTCATAAGGATAATAAACCAAAAAAAAAATCCTCTGGGGGTAAGGTACCTGCTGTATCCAAGCCAAAATATCCAACAAAAGAAAAAAAGAAGCTGCAGGTACTCCACAACAATCAAAGCCAACCAGTCACTGTTGTAATAAAACTGCTTTTATTACAGAAAAGTAAGCGCTTTCACATCTACTAGGGATGCTTCATCAGACTTTAACAAACACATTTCATTCAAACTGTTTAGATACACAACATGTGATTCACTTTGTGGAGTACCTGCAGCTTCTTCTTTTTTTCTTTCATAAGGATAATAAAGTGGAGGCTTTCTCTGAGCAAATGCCCTAACATTTAACCAGGACCAAATCCGAACCACCAGGAGTCTTTTGGAGGGGGTTGGTGGGTGGCATGTCATGAATGAATGAAGATCAACAACACAGATGGAACATTATGGTAAGAACATAACTTCTTTATCTGATGTTAATCTTCATCCATTCATGATGGATGAGACAGAGTCCCTAGCTACCTTGTGTCCCGGGAGGCCCTATGGAAGGATATTCCTGAGCACCACTGAGCCAAAAGATGCCCCCCCCCACGGAGTCCAAATCCAATTTGTAATGAGTGGCAAAGGTATAAGGGGTAGCCCAAGTGGCTGCTGCACAAATGTCATCCATAGAAGCTCTTGAATGAAAAGTCACTGAAGTAGCAACTGATCTGGTTGAATGCACTTTGATTTTAGAAGTTAAATGTATCTGGTTTTGTTGATAGACAAAAGAGATGCAGTCTCTCAACCATTTTGCCAAAGTGATTTTGGAAACTGATTTTCCTAACTTGGGTCCTGAAAAGGACAGGAACAATTGGTCACATTTACGGAGAGACTTAGTCCTAAGTAGAAACGTAGTTGTCTATACACATCTAATGAATGCAAACAGTATTCCCCTTTATTAGAAAAGTTAGGGAAGAACACTGGTAGGTCGATAGATTGACTGATATTTAACTCCGAAACAACCTTGGGTAGAAAAGAGGGGTTAGTCCAAAGAGATACTCTCTTTGTGGAAAACTGTGTAAGGGCATTTTACGCATAAGGCCTGCAATTCTGATATTCTTCTCACCGAGGTAATGGCTACCAAGAATAAAATCTTCCAATACAAGAATTTTATATTGCAAGTGGCAGCAGGCTCAAAGGGATGACAAGTCAAAGTCTGCAGAACCGGAGTCAAATTCCAAGGTTCAAAGAGTTCTTTGAAGGGCAGTTTTATATGCATGGCTCCTTTCAAAAAGGTTTTACAAAGATGGTGAGATATTAATGAGGAATCTTGGAAACCATTATGGAAGTTTGAGATAGCTACTAAATCAACCCTGATCATAGAAGCTAAAGCTCCTGAATGGAGTGAAAATTGATAAATACTCCTACACTAAACTAATGGGAGCTAGAAAGGGGTTCAGTCCCTTTTCTCAAGACCAAAACACAAATCTGTTCCATTTGCTATGATAAATTTTCCTGGTGGATAGTTTATGGGAAGCCAGAAGTACTTTTCGTAAAGGGGAAGAGAGGTTATTTTGCATGGCAATTACTGAAAGTGGAGGTACCAAGCTGTCAGCTTGAGGCTTGATAGGTTTGGCTGGATAAACTCCTGTGGGTGTGACAGTAACCCTGGAGTTGACTCCAGAGTCCATGGGCGGTGAACCAGGTGAGGCCAAAGGAAGGGAAACCAGACTTGTTGGGGCCAATAGGGTGCAATGAGGATTACTTTGCTTCTCAACTGAAGAGCTTTCTTTAGAAATTGTGGAATCAGGGGAAAGGGAGGGAAGGCATAAAGCAGTCCTGGGGGCCAATTGTGTCCTAGAGTGTCCCTCAGCGACTCCCCCTGAGGGGGGATTTATGCAAACTAGCTGCTGCATTTGTGGTTGGTGTGGTAAGTGAATAGATGGCAGCAAGGCTCCCCCAAGTGAAGGAAAATCTCTGTCATTACTTTGGGATTGAGAGATCACTTGTGAGGCAGGAGGATGCATCTGGTCAGTTTGTCCACAATCACATTAGAGCTCCAGGGAATGTGCATTGCTACCAGAAAGCGGTTGGAGGGTATCGCTCTCTGTGATACTATCATGCCTTCCCGACACAACGGGTAGGATCTGGTTTTCCCCTGTTTGTTGATATACCAGACGACTAACATGTTGTCCGACTGAATAGCAACTGTCCCCGACGGGAGGGCAGATTGGAATGCTTGCAATGCCAGAAGTACCGCCCTCAGTTCTAGGGCATTGATATGTACGTTGACCTTCAAGGGGGACCAGGTGCCTTGGACTGTCTTTCACTGAAGATGCCCCCCTCCACCCCATCAGGGATGCATCCATGGTCACTATGGCATTGTGCTGAGAGGGTGAGAAGGGATGACTCCATAGTTCCATTTCTGGCTTCATCCACCAATTCAGATCCTGCGTGCAGCGGTTTGTTATGTGGACTGGGTGGGAAATAGGATGTGCTAATAGGGACCACTGTGATGCTAGGAGATACTGTAGTAATCTCAAATGCAGTCTTTCTAGGGGAACTATAGTAATCATTGCTGCCATTGATCCTAGCAGTTGAAGGACTAAACAAGCTGGGACTTTATTCTGAGAGAGTCTCCCTTGGAGTTGAGCTCTTAGTTTGTGAAGCTGTGATGAGGCAGAGAGACAAGGCAAGTCCTCATGTTGAATACTGCTCCTATAAATTCTAGGCTTTGAGTAGGTACTAGTTTTGACTTCTCTTCATTTATTGATATTCCTAACAGCCGTGCTAGCTGTAGGGTGTAATGCAAGGAAAGAAGCAGTAGATGCTTGGTGGGGGTGGCAAGGAGCCAATTGTCTAGATATGGAAACACCCGGAATCCATACAGTCTGAAATGAGCTATTACTAATGCCATACATTTGGTGAACACTCTGGGGGCTGTGGAGTGACCAAAGGGCAGCGCTCGAAATTGGTAATGATTAGCTCTCAGCCAGAAGTGGAGATATCTTCTGGAGCATTTGTCCATTTGTATATGGTAATATGCATCCTGGAGATCTATCCAGCACATCAAGTCGTCTTTTTCCAGAAACGGGAGGATAGACTGAACCGTGACCATCCAGAAATTGGTTTATTTGACGAACTTGTTTAGGATGCTGAAGTTGAAAATTGGTCTCCATTCCCCTGTCTTTTTTGGCACTAAAAAGAACATTGAGTAAAATCCGGATTTTGTCTGGTCTGGTGGGACTGCTTGGATGACTCTTTTTTCGAGTAGCTTTCTAATTTTTTGTGCTGCTATGTCCCTCTGACTGGGTGGAACGTCGGGATTCGTCCTTGTGGTCTTGGGTAAAGATCGAAGAGGATGTGGTAACATCTGGTAATTATTGTCTGCACCCAGGAATCTCATGTCATTCAGTGCCAGGCTAAGTGGTGCAGAGAGAATTATCCCCCAACTGCTTCCAGAGGCAAGCAATCAGGCTACTCTTCAGGAGCGCTGGTAGGGCTGCCCAGAAAAGGAGTCTCTGGACCCCTGGTTACGCAGACCCCCTCTGCCATGGGGGCATCTTTCTGATGAGTTCCCCCCTCTGCCCCGGGGGGGGGGGGGAGCTCACCACATGTGTCATGGAAAGGTCCTTGGGATTTCCTGAACCACATTCTTTCCACTTCTCTGATTCCTAGCATAGGATCACTGGGGAGCGGAAAAAAGTACTCCCACAGCAGATAGGGTCTTTCCGTCCTTTTCAAACCTGGCTAATGTGTCTTTAACTTTTGGACTGAAGAGAGAGGAAGCATCAATGGGAGCACTGACGAAGGAAGACTTGAAAGGGTCTCCAGAGTCGCACAAGTGCATCCAGGTATGACGTCTCATGACAACGCCTGTACCCCCTACTCTGGCCGTCCCTTCAGTTGTATGTGCAATCAACTGTATGGACGAGTTAGATATAGGGTGGCAAGCTGTGAAGCAACTTTGTCACGCACCTCATCAGACACTGCTCCTGCTAACAACCCTTAAAGTTCTGTAATCAGGTCCCTTTGGAGATGGGTAAAACGTGCCAAGTAACTCAATGACCATATGGCAATGGTCACTGAGGCATAAACCCGCTTCCCTAGTCTGTCCATTGTCTGAGACTCCCTGTTTGGAGGATGAACAGCACTGCTTTCCTCTGCTAGTTCTTTCTTGGTAGCCACTGCCACCACCATTGCATCTACTGCCAAGCCTTTGGATCAATGGGGCTGATCCTCTGGAGGGGAGAGTATTTTGTCCGGTTTCCAGGGGCTTGGTTCAATTGTGTCAGGGGCCTTCCAGGCACACTGCAGAATGAGCTTTACCAAGTCATCTGCAGACGGGGTCACCCAGCAAATATTGGGCCAGGCATGGAAAGCCTGCAAGAACAGATTCCTCTGGTGGACTTCCAGTCACCCCTCTGTTTCAAGATCTCCAGTATGTCTCCAAAGGAAACATCCTCAGGAGGTGACCATGGGGACCCTTCCCCCTCATCATAGTTTGTATCTTTGGTGAGGGATTCTTCCGGAGAATCAACGTGCTTCCTTCTTGCATGATCGCTTACGGGGTGGCTCGTCAGGGCGAAGATCTGAACAGGACTCCAAAGAGAGGGTGCCCTGCAGTAGGGTGTCTTGCTGCTCCTGTTCCTGATGTCACAGAGTAGTGGACTGTGGCAGCTGTGAACCACAGGACATGTATATACAAGCATTCTGATGCTGAGGGAGCCAGCTGTGAGCCTGTTGAGGCGAGTGCCCTCTCCATAACCTGGAAGGCAGGCCTGCCTGAAGAGGGATGTCAGCCCGGAACCAAGAAAGACAACCTCGGAACTGGGGTAACACCCCACTCCGATGAGCCCACCTCCAGGAAAGGAGCCCAGAGAGGACTCCGAGCTTCCAAAGCAACCGGAACTATAGACGGTGCCGTACAAAAAACTGGGTACCTTACTAGGGATCACAGTGCTGATAGACCAGCCATGGTCTTGGGGGTGGGTCGGCTCCGACTGAGCCAAGGTCCGCAGGGTAGGCTCCAGAACCAAGGTAAGATCTACCAATGGAACCAAAGAGGTTGGCACTGGGGTAGGTGTCAGCATCGATGGCTCCAAGACCTGCAGGGAGGTTGAAGGAGGAATGTAGGTTGGAGTCTGTGAAGAAAAACCTTCGTCTCTGGGTGGGAGGGAGGTCCTAGATGGTGTTGGGATGCCTCTGGCCATTAGGAGCTGAACCACAAGTCTCAATATGTCAAGCTCTGAAAGACTCCTGGTGGAACGGGTTAACATCCCTGATGGAGGTTCAGGTCGATCAAGGAATGGGCTTAGCTGTTGACCCACAAAGGGGTCACTGGATGGAGAATATCAGGTCCTGGCCAGTGTCTCGAGCTTTGGCATAGTGGTCAGAGGATCAGAAGGTTGTGATGGTAGGGGGGAAGTGACCATTTTTAAGGGGGTATCTGTTGATGGTGTCAAGAGGGTCTGTGGTACCAGGGAAGGTGTTGGTACTGAAGGAATAAAAGTAGTAGTTGTCAGATCCGTAGTCAAGCACAGCACTGTGGATGGAGTTTTAAGCTCTGGTGTCGAAACAGGTGTTGTAGTCATCTTGGCATGTTTAGTTCTCAGTTCTGTAGGAACCTGTGCCATAGTAATTTTTGGATCCTGGGACTGAGGAGATGATGGTACCGAGTGGCTCCTCTTTTTCATGTCTTTTTTAGGAGGGGTTGAGATCTCTGTCTCAGATAAAGCCTCAGAGAAAAGGGTTTTTAAGAGACCCTTTAAGATCAATTTGTTCTTGCGCTTGCTTAAGGTGTGGACACTAAGGCCCTTTCAGAGCTCGCATGGAGGTTGGATCTTTAAATATGGTACTCCTAGGCAATAGACACACGAGAGATGCCCATTTGGCATTTTCCTGCAACACTTGTCACACTGTTGAAATCCAGCAGTGCCCTTCTTGTCAGCCATTATCAACAATACAGTTAACAGTATTAATCCAACAGCAAACAAAAGAAATATTCTAAACAACAAAATAACTAAAATAGAATATAAATTAAAACAACAAGGCCAGGACACCAATTATATTAAAAAGCACAATCAAAAATACTCTACCACCTCAGCTCTAAAAAGCCTTCATGGAGTCAAGAGTCCAGTTTAAAACAAATATTCTATTATGGGACTAGAGATATACTCACACGCCAGATAGAAGAAATATATATATATATATATATATATATATATATATATATATATATACACCAACGATGGTAATAGGAACTACCCCAAAGGGTAAAATGAAGGAAGGAAAGGAAAGAAGGCATACTAACTATGGTATATGAAATACCTAAAGGTAAGGTAGGGAGGGGCCTGTACCAACAATGGTACAAAGAAATACCAACACAGTAAAGTAGAGAAAAAAGGACAAAAAACTCACACAGACGGGAACGAATATTTAACTATAAACGACTAAGATAAGGGGTAGATTGAACAAAAATGTATTGCTAAACTGTCAAATAGAGAAAAAAATAGACCACTTAGCTTGAGAGCTGACCTGATGGGCCTTGAAACTCTATGCGTCAAACAAGATCTGAGGAGATTAGGAGAGGGGCACTATGGTTAACCTTAGCTTGAGAGTTTTTGGCTGGTGTGAGCTTGTTATATTGGCCGAATCAGTTCTGAGGATGAACCAATACCCATCCATCATGAATGAATGAAGTTTAACAACATCAGATCACATTTTTCTTCCAGTTCACAGTTTAGATTTTCTACAACACTTTTGCCAATACATTACAGTAAGTATTTAAAAAGTTTATTGGCCTTTGGGTTGCAATATTCTGCTTACTCCTCTCTTTTTCTAAATGTACTTTATGACTACATAATATTCTATGTTATCCCAGTTTTCCCTTCAATAAACATTTACTGTTCTTTACTTCAGTGAAACTAATTAACTGTCACTTTTCTATGCTCTGACAAAATCTGTAATACAAGTCCATCCTGCCATGGGTGCTACCCTCCTACATTTTTTACTGTTCTTACTACTAGAACTAGTTCCCTTTGACTTTTACTCTCTTCAAATGTTTGCTTTTTTCTATGTTAACCAGTTCTCACCTTTTTGACTTTTGAGGTGGTTGCACCCCAATAAATTACAGCTCTCCCATTGTAAAAACTGCAACTGTAAAAAAAAAAAAAAAAAAAATATAAAAAGCAAAGCTCTCACACTGGATGCATTTCAGTTACTTGCTTGCAATGCCAGCAAAATAAGAAATTTGGAGAAAGTAACAGAAAACCAACCAGACAAGAACAGAAAACTCAAGTTGAAAAAAAAACTTTTGCTTACACTTACTACAAAAAAGTAGTCCAAGTTTCAGCTTAAGTATACGAGGTGGCTTCTAGTAGTTTACATGAAAAAACAAATCAAATGCACTCAGAGGTATTTAAAATAAGTGACACACTGAATGAATGTATACAGACAAACAATTAAAGGCTGGAAAAGTAGAAGAAAATTTAGCTAGTTATTCATAGTTGATAAAACTGGGGAAAGAATTAAAGACTGAAATGAAGAAAAGACTGGCTGAGGATGAGGCTTCTTTAAGGAAAGCTATTTCAGAAACTGTAGAGTTACAAGGAAGGACATACAGATAAAACCTTTGATTTTCTACTTTACCAGAGCAACTGGAAGGATCAGAGTGCATTAATTTTATGAAAGTACAAATAAGCAACTGGATTATTGTTACACAGTAGGATTTGTTAAATGAAAGGGTACGTTGTGTTTATACTCCAAATTTGGCCAAGGGAAAGCAGCCAAGTGCTACATTAGTAAATATGCAATTATACCAGTATCAAAAGTTGCTCCTGACAAAATTGTGGCAGGAAGGAAAATTATTAAAAACTGGGGACAACAGAGTGTTTGCGAAAAATGATTATTCACAGTACACCAGGCAGAAAAGAAGTAAAGCAATCGTGGGATGGCAAAAAGCAGGTGTGAGATTCAAGCTGCTGCATCCAGCTTATCCAGCTGTCTTTAGAATTTTTTTCCAGTAGGATCAAATGCATTTTTGGATGTAGAACAGGCTACAGAGGAAATAAAGTTTGGCCAACACAGAGTGAGTTAGCAAACAGAAAGGGACTCTGCTTCTTATTCTTCTGACAATAACAAAGCCAAGACAAAGACTTTACCAGTGAAAAATTTTCCATTGTTCTGAAGGAAAATGATTGAGCAACAGAAAAAAAGTACAGGAACTGAGTAGAATAAGGAGTACTTTAGATTTCAACCAGACACTAGCACTGGGAGATGGAGGAAGAAGGCCAGCAACGTTTTGAAATCAGTGAATAAATGGGAAACTATAAAATGTCAGTCACATTAGATTGAGGATTAGACCATGTGAAATGTGGCTTTGCCAGAAGAAATGGCTGAGAAATGTTGGAATTTTGCTATGTTAAAATGGTCGATGAACTGTAAAACATATGCCCCACTTTGTGAGACTACTGTTTAGAATGAAACTTAATGGAATGAAGTAAATGCAAGTAAACATTTTTTGTTCTTATTAATATTTGTATATTGTGTGTTACATTGTAAAGCAGTTTGGTAAAGGGTGCAGTCAGGGGGATTTTAAATGCGAGGTGGGGAATCTTATCTGTGACTGCTGCATAAGCTAAAGATATAATGCAAGGAAGTAACTTTTCTTACTTGTGTCTGAGCTTTACACTATAATATGGCAAGAAAGGCTAGAAAGAAGCAAATTAAACTTAATGTAACATTGTTATCTTGGGTTGTTTTTGCAGAGGGTGTAAAGGCGTAGTGATCACATTATATGTATAATTGCGATAATAATCTCCCTTCATTTTACAGAGGTGGGTACCTACATAAATGTCCTTGGTTTAAGCAAACAGATTTGATAAATAAGACAAAATAATTTAAGACATGGAAATGGCAGTTTTCTTATATTTGCAAGGTCATTAGCTGTTTTCCCATTAGTAAATGCCCAAAGTGGGAGGCAAGAAGTCTACAAACATAAGCAATTAACAATGAAAATGCATCTGCAAGGTTATTAGCTTTTTTTCTCATTACCAACTGCTTTTACTTGGAGATAAGCTGACTTCAGGTGTGCACAATTAATCATGAGACCACAAACACACTACTGAGAGAAATGTACAAGGTGCAGTATAATTAACATTTAATGGTACATTAACAAGCAGTTTAGTGACAAATGATGTTTGAAACTGTAGAAAGTGAATAAAATATGTTTTTGCCTCATCAGCAGTCTTAATACTTTGATGCATCTAATATAACAGTGCATATTTTTTTATTTAAATGTAGCCAATACATTTTTTCTTAGAGGTAAAAGTCAATGTTTACTGAAAGCATGCAAGCTGTTTTTTCAAATCTGGAAGGGGAACAGGGAAAAGAAAAGAACAGACAGCAATCAGTGTAAGTGAGAATACATGAAGAAACGTGTACTTTAGCATGAGAAACCTTAATTTTAGAATAGGTAATGCCCTTGGTTGCAGCCACTGATTTGGGGCAAGTGCTCCTACCCAAAGGAATAAACTTCTATTTTTGAAAAAGTACGGACTTTCAAGATGGTGGGCAGCCTGTGAACACTCTCTCTTTGCAGTTCCACAACCTTCTATCCAAATCTTTGTAATCAGGAGCCATCAGCCTGAAATCTCATCAAAACAGGGTTTGTTATATGACTAATTAACCATCTGGATATTTTAATGCTCAAAAAATCAAGTTTTATTTAGCAAAAAATTATTTTTCTCTACCCTGGTTACTTCCATTGCAAAGCTGTATGGCATTTTGCGGCCTATCTTGCTAGTGGAAAGTGCTGCTTAAACTTAATACCAGTGGCCTTGTTAAAAGTAATCCATGCCAAATGAATTGGACCAAATGGAGCTACAATCAACAAAATCTAAGCTTTCAGAAATAGCTTCACCTGAAAAAGCTTTATCAAAAAGACAGAGAACACTAAAGCAACAGGATGTGAGTAAGTCTACTTCCAAAGCAAAAACAGAAGCGGCTTATACCACGGATGACTTGAAATCTGCTCTACTGACTATGTAGTTTGCCATTCAAAACTTCTCAAACCAACTTACAGACTTTGGAACTACACTGGATCAGATTGTTTTTCATCTAGAGCATACTGAAGCTAAAGCAACAGCAAA
This sequence comes from Protopterus annectens, assembly GCF_019279795.1. NCBI lineage: Eukaryota > Metazoa > Chordata > Ceratodontiformes > Protopteridae > Protopterus > Protopterus annectens. The sequence goes on from NC_056733.1 coordinate 212,747,450, forward strand.
TGAAATGAAAACTGAGGAACTTCAAAAACAACAAAAAAAATGAAGGATGCTATTTTAGAAGATATGCAGCAACAGCTTACAGATCTTGAGGCTCGGAGCAGGAGAAATAACATACTCACACGAGGCATTCCTAAAATATATGATCATACACAACTTCAAGATACACTACAAAAGATTTTCGGTGCCTTGTTGGAAAAGCAATCCACTGTCAAAGATATTTTGACACAGCTGTTTGCAGATAACAAAACCCCACTAATCTCGACAGGTCTATGCTAAACTACTGAACTACCAACATGTTCAAGAAATCTCATATGCTGCAAAACAAAAAAAAAATATTAATCTGGAATGGTCACAAAATTACATTTGCCCAGGACTTACCAATACAAATTAAGCAAGCAAGACAATTGCTGTCACGCTTCTGCGCCTTTCTTATTACCCAAAAAAATCAAATTCCAAATGAAATATCCTAACACACTAGTCTTCTCTAAAAATTATCAAAAATTCCTAGTTAAAACTACATCGGAAGCCAAAAATGCCATTCTCAAAGCCTTTGGAGAACTTCCAAAATTCTAAAAGAGTGAATAAAGTGAGTAAAAATCAAGTATTTTAAAAAGTAACCCACCTAGCAGCAGCTTGATGTATTTTTCCACTTAATCCATGGATTGCCGCATAAAAAATACCCTAAACGGCTTGTTTTTAGAGCTGTTTTCTTCCTCCATTGCATTTCTGTTTTTGTTCTGGTCTGCATAGTAGGGGTCTTAAACAGCAGGACACGAGCTTCGTTGCAACATTCAAAGCTGTGTATGGTAACACTAAAGTCGGGCCGACTGGAAACGCATAGGACCATTTTTTGGTCCTACATGCAGATTTTGACTATAGTACCTATTTTCCTGTGGCAACTAGTTCAGACTTCCTTCCTGTACTTTTCTTCTCAGAGAAATAAGCTTATTGAGTTGAAAAACAGCAGTTTATCTTCAAAATGGAAAAAAAAAGAATAAATACAAAAAAAAGAAACTATGGGACTTTTACCTAGTTAAAAGCATTTACAGGCAACTGTGTACTTTCCAATCTTCTTCTTTCGGCTTTTCCCGGTTAGGGGTCGCCACAGCGGATCACCTGTCCGCTCATGATTGGCAGTGGAGTTTTACAGTGTCGAGTTGCCAGCCTTCCACAGAAGGCACACACACACACACACACACACACACACACACACACACACACACACACACACACACACACACCTAGGGCCAATTTAGAGTGTCCAAACCACCTGCAGCATGTCTTTGGGATGTGGGAGGAAACCGGAACACCCGGAGGAAACCCACACAGCCACAGGGAGGACATGCAGACTCCGCACAGAAGGCACCCCAGCTGAGGATCGAACCGGTGAACCTCTTGCTGTGAGGCATCAATGCTAACCACTGCACCACCGTGGCCGCCCCAACTGTGTACTTTCCAATAAACTGACCAAATGAGGATCATTTTGTACGCTTTGGTAGAAGCAAGTCATTACTATTTGCTAATGTAGTTAGACATAGCAGTATGCATTGTGTTCCTGCATAACTGGATTTAAGCTAGATAATAATATTTACCTGATGTTCTGTTATAGTATAGGTTCATAGGTGTGTACTAGGCTAATTGCCCTGGGCCTTTACAAGCCTACCCATAGGATTACCCTGGCATAGTGCCACCCGGCCTTAGTTCCTAGTGCCTCTGTCGAGTAGAGCCACTGGGCCGGGGTGACTCTCTCTCTAACATGCTGACTTGGCAGCATAGCATAATATTGTATGCTGAGGTAAGCAAAGTGAGCTTGTGTTTGTATTCCTTTCAGCTTTTATGAAATGTTTGGCATTCATCCACTTACCACAAGTGGTTATAAAACCTGACAAATCTGTGTTTAACTGTAGAGCCAACCAAACAAGCTAAATATTGTAACTGGCAGTGAAAAGCATAGGATAGGTTGGCTAGTTATTTTAATGTATTTCTTCCTTGTTATTAGATATATATATATATAAATAATAATAATAAAAAGGGGGAACTCATTCAAATTATTTCTTAATATTGTTAGTATGATGGGTTATCTCCATGCCGAAGAATTAACAGTTTTTTTCTCTTAAGTGAAGCATATAAAAATTACTCTCAGTTAGTTGGCTTTTATACATGAATGTATGTAATAATACTTATGGTATTTGCCACAATAAGTCGGAGTACCCTTTTTAAGACCATAGTAATAGAGTCTTCTTGTTAGGCAGCAATTATAATCATTGGAAGTCAGTTAAAGAAACATCATTTTTCTCCATATGAAGTAGAAGCACTAATAACATGTCAAATGGAGTGTAATAATAGTAGAGTGTTTGGACCGTGTGGTATTTCACATCTTGAACCTATTTGTACATGTATATATGGTTGTTTTTGTTAGCTATGTCAGACTTGTTAGAATATTGCTATATTAACTCCAGTTTAGAAATGGGTAAGCTAACTAATACTGTACTTATTTTGTATAACACGCTGTCAGGTGTAGTGGTAATGTGGTTAGGCACAGTAGTAGTTCTGAGAGATGTTAGTGCTACAAAAAACATGACAACCCTGTACTTCTATACTTATATCTTGAAATGCGTTGTGAGGAGGGGACTTCTAAATTTCACTTTCATAATAACATGGACCTTAACAGAAAGTAGAGGATGTGGGAATTAGACTCATGGAATATAAAAAGTCTCCAAGATAAGAAGAAAAAGAAACTGCTTTTACATCTACTTTACCGAGCACAAGCAAATATTCTCTTTCTGCAAGAAACGCACTTGCTTAACGAAGACTGGAATGGGGATAGAGGTAAAGCCTGGCTAACCTTAATTATTGCCTCTGGTAGTAAGACTAATTCTAAAGGAGTGGCTATTCTTATTAAAAAAACATTCAAAGAGACTATTCTTGATTTTGGATCTGATAACTTGGGGAGGTGGTGTTATTTTTGCTGGGCAAACTCTATATTCTGCAGACCTGTACTCTTTCTAAACATATATGGTCTGCTCAAATCAACAGAAATTTATTATACAAATGTATAATTTATTATTAAAGTGTCCTAACCATGAGTATGTAATAGAGGGGGACTGGAATACTGTTAGTGACCCCTTAAAAGATAGGTCGAGCAGAAACAAATCACACAATGCCCAGGCGTCACAGGCTTTGAATGATCTAAGCTAGACTTTAATTTACTTGACCCTTTTTACTCAAGGGGTCAATCTAATCCTAATGACAATTATACTTTCTACTCCCCATGTTATAAATCATGGTCCAGGATTGACTTTTTCCTAATCTCAGACTCCCTACAAAATGAAGAGACCATATATTCAATCAGCCCTAGGTTTTTCTCAGACCACTCGAAAATAACCTTAAAAGTTATACCCCTGAAAAAAAAAACAAATGTTAGTAACTTCCAGTCTTAGTCTTTGAACCCAAAGCTCCTCGATAAAGAGGAAATTGTAGAAGAAATTAATAAGGATCTAGAAGAACTAATAAATAGTCTTCCAACTTCGGACATTACTCTAGATGTTTTATGGGTGACTAGTAAAGCCAAAATCAGGGGTCTGCTGATGCAAAAAGCCTCATACTATAAAAAACTCTCTAAACAAAAGGAAAACAGTGTAATATACAAAATTCAAGAAGTTGAAAATTCACTTCAACTGAACTTCACACCAGAGTTAGAAAACCAACTGTTGAACAAACAAAAGGAGTTGCATTTGCTTCACTCGCAAAACCTCTTTCCTGGAAATGAAATTCCTCGCCAATTACTCTGAATGGGCACAGCAATCCTGAAAACTACTTGCTAGACTTATTAACATAAATCAAAACCCACCACTAATTAACTAAATTACTTATAATAATGAACTGTTTACTACTAATCAAGATATAATACTTGTATTTGAAAAGATATACAGGAAATTATACATACCCCAAGATTCGATCTCCCCAGAGAACTATAGCACTCTCTTCGACAATATTAATTTCCCAAAAATAGAAAAACATCAAATTGAGCTCCTGGAAGCCCCCTTTGTATCAGAAGAAGTTGCGGATGCAATTAAAAGCTTACACAAAAACAAAGCCCCACGTCCCGATGGCTTTACTTCAAACTTCTACAAAGCATTTGTCCCCAAATTGATTCCTATCCTTCTTAAAGTCTACAATCATATTAGCAAATTTGGTTTCAAGGACTTATACCTAAACAACTCCAAGACTATCTTTATACATAAGCTCAACACTGATAAAACCATTCCAACAAACTACAGACCAATATCTCATATAAATATAGATATAAAAATTATTTCCACAGTACTAGCAAATAGACTTATATTACCTACAATTATATCCCCAGAACACGCAGGTTTTATGAAGGGGAGACAGATTTGGGATAATAACCTCATGCTGGATGCAGCCATGCAGCTTTTGGTGAAAGAAAAGCTCCTCAGATATCTTCTAGCGCTTGATCCCACTAAGGCATTTGACAGAGTTAACTTAGACTTCTTATTTTTGACTTTACAGCATTTCAACATGCCAAACAAATTCGTAAAAAAAATTAAAATACTTTATAACTCTTCATTTACCACACTATTTATAAGTAAATCTTGCTTTAACAGAATAAAATTAATTAATGGTACAAGACAAGGCTTCCCCCTTTCGCCATCTCTCTAACATTTATATTTAACCGCTATTTATTTATTTATCACAGAGAACCTTTCATCAAATTCCCAGGATCTGAATAACAACCTGCTGTTCTCAGCCTTTACTTATGACCTTAACATATACTTCCAGTTACCTAATTTGGATTTAAATAAAATTTTAAAAAATACCGATATCTTCTTGAAAGCCTTCAATTATGGAGTTAACCCCTCAAAGTCGCTCATATTTCCCATTAACCCATTAAAACACAACCCATCTCACTTTCCAGATACTGCAATTAATTTAAAATATGATTTTAAGTATCTAGGTATTAAGTTTGTTCACAATCAAAAAAACTCTTTTCAAAATAACCTTCTAATAAGTTAGACAAATATCGAACATGATCTAGATAGATGGAAAAACACGAGACTTCCTGTCCAGAGTAGCAGTAATAAAAATTAATATTCTACCCAAAGTCTTATACCAATTAAATGCAACCAATTCTATTATTCCTATGGCCTTTTTTAAGAAAATTAACAAAACCTTAACTAAATGTATCTGTTTTCCGAAAACCCCAAGAATTGCTCTACCAAGACTAATACTCCCAAAAAATAAAGGAGGTCTGAGTCTACCGGACTTTAACGAAATAATATGTGCCAATCAAATATTTTTAATTGTCAATCATAACCCTATAAACTTAACCCACACTCCACAATGGATCAAACTGTGGCTTGCTCATACCAAAACACATAACATAAACCCTATATCCTTACCTTTCATGGATAGATCCATACTAAAGGACACCAAAATACATATTCTAATCAAACATAAAATCAAAACATTTCAAAATCTATTCTCCTCTTTACACCTTGAGAATACACTTGTCCTTCTACAACCTGTCCATCTAAACCCAAACCGCTAGGCAATAAAATGTTAAACTTGAACAAATTTCCCCAACTCAAGAACTATACTGTCTGGGACTTCTATAGACTTGAGGACAATTCATTAAATGATATTAAAACTAATCTAAACCTAAGCATTAAGTGATATTAAAACTAATCTAAACCTAAGCAACAAATATACCATAATATTGAGACAAATTAAAGAGCTGGTATCTTCTATTAGGGGTATCCTAGATGGAGTTGAAGTAGTAAACCTTGCACAATCCCTAATGAAGTTTTTAAAACTCAAAAACAAGACGCTATTGGCTTCATACAAATTAATTTTGGCCATTAAATACCAAACTTCACTTACTTATGCTCAATATTGGAGGGAAAAAATTCTAATTTTTGTTCAACTCACTCTTCTAATTCTAATTTTTGTTCAACTCACTCTTGCTTTAAATAATAAGAAGTTATGTTCTTACCATAACGTTCCATGTGAATTGTTCATCTCACCTTTGTTCTTACACACGTGTTCGGAGCCGATCCTCGGCTCCGAGTCGGCCGCATCACTAGCTCCGCATCTTCGAGAAAGCTCGAGGCACAGTAATATCCCATGATCCTCAGGTGCTAACCCTCAGATCTAGTTTGCTATACCAGAAGAATCCCTTTAGAACTGTGTCTTGAACACTTATAAACAGATACTACACCCTGTCTGGAACCCTGCCCTCAAATAGAGGAGAAAAGTTGCCATTACTAATGTACAATAATAAGCTGAATGCTAACAATATCTAGAAAAGACTGAAAAGGAATTCAGTCGAACCCGTTCTCCCAGACTGCAGGACGGGGGATGGAGGGGGGGAATGTAAGAACAAAGGCGAGATGAACAATTCACATGGAACGTCATGGTAAGAACATAACTTCTTAATGTGAAATTGTTCAACCTCGCCGTTTGTTCTTAAACACGGGTAGCGTCCCTAGCTCCTTTTTCCTGGGTGGCTCAAGGGAGAACATTCCTGAGTACAGTGGAACCAAACGTCGCCCTGTCCCTGGAGCTTTTGTCTAGTTTATAGTGGGCGATAAAAGTATGTGGTTTTGCCCAAGCTGCCGCTGCACAAATGGTATCTAAAGGCAAATGAGCGGTATGGGCTGAAGAGGTAGCAATCGCCCTTGTAGAATGAGCTCTGGGTTTGAAAGGGAGTTGCTGTTTCGATTCAGCATATACAAAATTTATGCAATCTGAGAGCCATTTGGATAAGGTAACTTTCGTTACTGCCTGTCCTTTCCTTTGGTCATCATATGAGACAAATAGTTGGTCTGACTTTCTGTACTCTTTTGTCCTATGCAAGTAAAATCTCAGTTGCCTGTGAACGTCCAATTTGTGCAATGTGTATTCTAACTTATTGGAATGGTTTTTAAAGAAGGTAGGTAGTTCGATAGACTGATTGATGTTTTGAATCGAACAAACCTTCAGAAGGAAGGAAGGATTGGTGCGCAAGGTTACTCTATCTGGATGAAAAATCATGTACGGGGGTCGGATAGATAGAGCCTGCAACTCTGAAACTCTCCTGGCGGAAGTGATGGCAACCAGAAAAAGTGTTTTCCACAAAAGAAATTTTAACGGAGTTGTGGCTGCTGGTTCAAATGGGGGCAACATGAGTTGTGACAGCATGAGATTAAGATTCCAAGGGGCTACTGGATTACGAAAGGGGGGACGGAGGTGAAAGGTACCTTTCATGAAGGCTTTACAAAGCCTGTGGGACATAAGAGAACCATCTTCGGCCAATATGAAAATTGGATATAGCCGCCAGTTGAACCCTTATCGTGGATGTTGATGCTCCTTCTTGAAAAAGTGTGGTAAGAAAATCTAGTATCTTGTGTACTGGAGCCCCAAATGGATCTATACCTTGTTTGGAGGCCCAGTGCGCAAAACGATTCCATTTGCTGTTGTACAATTTCCTTGTAGATGGTTTGTGAGAAGATACAATAATTTGTTGTACTGCAGGGGATAGTAACTCCGACCTGGCTAAGATGGGAAGCGGAGCAGCCAAGCTGTCAGTTTGAGCGACTTGAGGAAGGTGCGAGGAACTCCCGATGAATATGTCAACAGGTCTAGCTCCGGGTCCAGCATCCATGGTTCCTCCAATTGATGAGATTGAAGGAAGGGAAACCAGATTTGTCGAGGCCAGAATGGGGCTATCAGTATTATGGTCCTGTCCAGACGTTTGGCTTTCTGCAAGAACCTGGGACTTAGTGGAACAGGAGGAAAAGCGTAAAGGAGACCCGGGGGCCAATCGTGTACCAGTGCGTCCCTGGGGACACCCCCCGGGGGGGGTAACAGGGCAAAGTAGCTTCTGCATTTGGCATTCAATGGGGATGCAAACAGGTCGCAGCAAGGCTGGCTCCATCTGCGGAAGATCTCTTCCGCCACTTGAGGTCTGAGGGACCACTCGTGAGGGAACAGGATGGCTCTGCTCAACCTGTCCGCAATTACGTTGGAAGTCCCCGGGATGTGCATTGCTATCAGAAAGCATCCAGTGGACTTTGCCCATTGCCAAATTCTGAGGGCCTCTCTGCATAACGGGTAAGATCTGGTTCCCCGTTGCTTGTTTATGTACCAGACCACTGACATGTTGTCTGTCTGCCTGAACTGTCACTGTTCCCTGAGGTAAGGACTTGTGAAAGTGTTGCAACGCTAGAAACACTGCCCTCAGCTCTAGAACATTGATGTGCAGATTGTACTCTAAGTTGGACCATTGACCTTGGACTGTTTGTCCCTGAAAAAATCCCCCCCACCCTATCAGGGAAGCGTCTGTGGTTAGAGTTGCTACCGGACTGGGTAATACAAACGGTCGTCCTAGTGTTAGATCTTGACTGTGTATCCACCACAAGAGATCCTTCTTGCAAAAATTCGTGATCAAGATTTCGTGAGATAGTGGAAGTTGTCGATACGACCACTGGGCGAATAGCATCCATTAAAGAATCCTCATATGCATCCTGCCTAAGGGAACTACAATAAGGGAGGCTGCCATCAAGCCTAGTACTCTTAATATTTGTCGTGCAGGGACTCTCTTGTTCTGGAGAAGGACCGAAATTTGATGTCTGAGGTCTGACGCTCTTGGTGGGGGAGAGTAACTTAAGCCAGGGAGGTGTCTAGCTGTGCTCCTATAAATAAGATACGCTGTGACGGCAATAAGACAGACTTTCCAAAATTCACCGTTATGCCTAGCGAGGAGCAGAGACTGATGGTGTAATCCCTGGCTTGTAGAAGACGATACTCGGTGGTGGCGGATAGGAGCCAGTCGTCTAGATAAGGAAACACCCGGAATCCCCTACGTCTCAAGTGAGACGCTACTACTGCCATGCATTTGGTGAACACCCTGGGGGCTGAGGTGAGACCAAAGGGCAGAGCGCGAAACTGGAAATGACTGGCTCCCAGACGGAAGGGCAGATGATCTCTGGATGCCCTGGCCATCTTGATATGGTAGTATGCGTCTTTGAGATCTATAGAGCACATCCAGTCACTCTTCTGCAGAAAGGGAAGGATTGACTGTAGTGTGACCATCCGGAACTTTTCCTTTTTCACGAAGGCATTTAATTTGCTGAGGTCCAAAATTGGCCTCCAGTTCCCTGTTTTCTTTGGAACTAAAAAGAACCTTGAATAAGTTCCGGATCCTATTTGGTCCACCGGGACTGGTTGGATGACTCTGTTTTCGAGCAACCTTCCTATCTCTACGGTTGCCTGGTCTCGCAGACTGGGTGGAACGTCTGGGAGCTTTTTGGAGTTGGGTGGCATTTTGATGAAGGGAATGTTGTAGCCTCTGGTAACTATGCTTTTTACCCAGGAATCTGATGTAAGATTTAGCCAGGCCTCTGGGTATAAAGCCAAGCGACCCCCGACTGCCTCCAGAGTAGGGCAGTCGGGCCTGCACTCAGGAGTGCTGGAAGGGCTTCCCAGAAAAAGTCTCTGTTGCCCTGATTTTGCGGACCCCCTCTGCCGGCTGGGCATCGTCTTCTGTTTCTCCCCCCCCCCTCCTCTGCCTCTGGAGGGGGCGTCACTTTGGGTGTGCTGAAAGGATCCCTGAGTCTTTCAGAACCATATTTTTCCTCTTCGTTGCCCTTTAGGGTAGGGTCTACGGCAGACAGGGTCTTCCCTTCTTGTTCACACCTCGTGAGAGTCTCCTTTACTTTGGGCCCAAACAAGGAGGCACCATCAAAGGGGGCATTGGCAAAGGAAGACTTAAAGGCTTCCGCAAAGGAGCATAAGCGCAACCAGGATTGCCTCCTGAGGGCGATCGTTGAAGCTGCTGCTCTACTCGACCCTTCGGCTGCGTATGAAATCAACCTCATGGACGAGTTCACTATGGAGTTTAGGGTGTTAAGTTGCGCTGTCACTTTCTCGGCGACAGCAGCATCTGTGTTTCCCTTGAGAGTATCTCCCAGTTCCTTAATGAGATCTCTCTGTAAACACGTGAAATGCGTAAGGTAGTTGAGCGACTGGATGGAAAAATTTGCCGAACTAAATATGCGCTTCCCATATCTGTCCATCGTCCTAGAATCCTTATTAGGAGGATGGACAGAGGAAGATGATTCAGACATCTCTTTCTTAGTGGCTGCCGCCATAGTATCCACAGGAACCCCTTTTGTAAGATAAGATTTGTCCTGGGGGGCCGTCATGTATTTACTTGGCTTATGAGGGACTCAGGAGTGCTGGAAGGGCTTCCCAGAGAAAGTCTCTCTGTCGCCCTGATTTTGCGGACCCCCTCTGCCGGCTGGGCGTCATCTTCCGTTTCTTCCCCCTCCTGTATCGGGCATTTCCGAAGCCCTCCGAGCTATTAGATCCATGAGATCATCAAATGGCGGAGTCACCCAGGAGGTAGAAGGTTGAGTCCCAAATGCCTTCAGCAAGACCAATTCATCCACAGAAGGGGTAAGGGTTTGCCAGTCTCCCCTTTGTTTCAGGATTTCCAAAATGTCTGCAAACGAGACACCCTCAGAGGGGGACCGTGGGGACCCTTCTGTTTCATCTAAATTGGTGTCAGATGTGAGAGATTCCTGGGGGGAATCGATGTGCCTCCTCTTGCACAATCGTTTCCTTGGAACATCCTCAGCGGGAGCTTCTGGGGATGCATCTGAGGAACCAGAGTCGCCCTGTGGGGACTTCTGAGGCATTGGGTCTCGACGCTTGGTAGGGGCCGAAGGCACAGAAGCAGAACGCGGACCTTTTGGGGAAGGAGAAGAAGATACTGATGAAGTATGTGTCTGATCAGACAAGACCTTCCTCATGATGTCAAAGGCACCGGTGCCCCGACCTGAAGATCCGACCCCATCCGAAGAAGGGGGTCATTTCTCCAGAATCGGAACCACGGGCTCCGACACCGAGGACGGATCCGAACTGATCTGAGCCGAGGCACCGAGGGGAAGAGTCGGAACCGATATCTCGGTTCGACTGTCCCCCCCGGAACCTAGGAAAGATCTTCGGCTCCGAGACTCTCCGGCTGGTTCCGAAGGAGTCGAGGTCAACGGAGCCAATAGCGCTACTGGAGGCTTCGGCACCGAGGGCTCTACAATCATCGGTTCTTCGATTCCTAGCTCCGATGACTCGACGGGTCTCGGAGGAGGAAGTGTTGAGGGAACAGGAATAGTCTCGAGTTTCGAAACCAGCTGGGATGAAACCTCGATTAGTTTGGACAGAGCTGAGTTCTCCATAAGCTTCTGTACCACTCGGTCCACATCGGAGTCGGAAAGGGGCCTCGAAGAACGGGTCGAAGGGATCGAAGCCGTCACCAAGCGAAGGATAGAAGACGGTGGTACCTCTGACACCGGCTCCAAGACCTGAGTCTCGGTCAGAGATTAACGCTCGACACCTGGCACTGAGGTCGTAGGAGCCAGCGTCCAAATCTGAAAAGAGGTGCTCGGAGCCGATGACTTGGGCTCCGACACTCTTGAAGACTTCAACCCCTTCGAAGACTTGGATACCTGTTCAGCCTTGTCCAGGGCCTCTTGAAAATCGGGTTTAAGCAACCCTCTGTCAACCAACTTCCTGCATCTTTCCAGCATGACCCTCCCACTAAAGGAATGACAAATAGAACAGTCTTCCTGCAAGTGGAGAGGGCCAAGACAGTAGAAGCAGGATGAGTGGTTGTCAGTAATGGACATCTTCTGTCCGCACTGACACCTTTTAAAGCCTGATTTGGCTTTCTCTGACATTTTGAAAAAGTCCAAAACAAAAACACAGCACACTTAAGAAACACACTGTATAACTCTAAGTGTAACAATTTTAAAAGTCTGGAATAATTATAATAACCAACAGTTTAATTCTGACCTAATATATATATATAAAAATCCAAAACACACAGCACACTATAATATATATATATATATATATATATATATATATATATATATATATATATATATATATATATATATATATATAGAAGAAAAAGAGAGTTAAGGCAAAAATGATTTAAAGTACTGTCGATCCTGACAGAAAAAATCCGCAGGCCTTAACTAGAAAAAATTAAACTAACTAATCTAGTCTAAATACAGTCACAAATAACACCCCTATACTATATTATTTATTTTAAACACTAAGAAATAACTATAAGTCTATAAAAAGAAATATATATTAAGAATATAGAAAAAATATACTGGCCCGAGCCTCTCATATGCGATCTGCTGCTAGCGGCAAACTAGATCTGAGGGTTAGCACCTGAGGATCATGGGATATTACTGTGCCTCGAGCTTTCTCGAAGATGCGGAGCTAGTGATGCGGCCGACTCGGAGCCGAGGATCGGCTCCGAACCCGTGTGTAAGAACAAACGGCGAGATTGAACAATTTCACATTACAAATTCTCTCCCTTCAAGAAGTTTGTGTACAACCAGTTAATGATTAACAATAATGCCTATTATACTCTAGAATGACTAAAGTCCTTTCCAAGCACCTCTCCCCTATGCCCTTTTTGTCCATTGCAACCAGCAGACCTTTTACATATTCTCTGGTACTGCAAATATGCACATAATCTGTGGAACTCATTAAGTGTCAAACTTCAGAAAATGGGCTATGGGAAATCTACCCTATCTTGGAAGTATGCTATACTGCATGTGAGTCCTATTGATATGCCCAAGTCTGACTTGAATAGTCAAACTGTACATCACCCAAAACTGGCTTGACAGGTCAAAACTTGAGTGGAAGGGCTTTGCTAATATGGCCTCTAAACACATAATTTCTCAAACTATTTAGAGGTAATAAGAATAAGCGCATGAAATGTCTCAGTTTCTGGAATCTTATCCTGGAACACTTTTTGAAATAAACTATAACAAGAACACATCTATCATCCTATCCCTATGCTGATTCTCGAAGTCTCCTCCTCATGAGATTTTGACAAACAGTAGTCTCTGATGATTTCATTTTTACTGTCATTGTAATGAAGTGATCACTTACTAACTTCAATAATTGTAGCACTATATGCAAATAGTTGTATACAGTATGTGTAAATGAATCCTGCCACATACCACTAATTCTAAATGTATGCCTGTATTATGCCAAACATCTTATTTAATTGTATAAATGAACCATTTCCTTTAGGCAAGAGAACTTTGTCATCCCAAGACTAGTAGCTAAAAGGCATTATCTTGTTAATTGATAGTTCAAGGTTAATCTGTTCATGAAGATATGTCATGTTGTATGTTTTTGCATATTAAATGTTGAAAATACAATAAAATAAAAGTTAAAAAAAAAAAGAAAAAGTACATAGTTTTTGTGTAAGTGTTGTAAACTGAAAGAGGACGGGTGGTTCTGAAAATGTGTTTGAGTGCTTCTCATTGAAGAAAAAAGTCTTGAAAAATGTGGCATAGGTTCAGATGCAGGTGAGAAAAAACAACTCCGTAAAAGATCAGCCTGCCAAACATTAGTGTGTGCATGTAAGCTACAAGTTAGAAACACACAATCAAAAATGTCATGCATAAACAGGTGTGGGTAATAACTTTCTATCACAAAGGCTCTTCATGTGATCATGGAATGCAAATAGACAAAGTAAGAGTACTGAATTATATTAAAAAACTGAAGTGCAAACAGCAATGCTGCAGGGGACCAATCTGGATAGAAATGAGCATGTGAAATGGACAAAATAAGTCAAGTTGAACATTCAGTAGAATATTAGGGATAAATGAAGAGTGGAGTAATAATGCTGATTGCTAGAGGGGCTTCAGTTGTGCTAGAAAAGGGAAAAAGATAATGGCATACTTGTGGTAAGGGGTTATTGGTAGGGGGATGATTTGGTATGTATTTGTATTTCACTTAAAATTTAGTTGTTATGAGCTTGAGAGAATTTGGGGAGAAATAAACAGCTTTCAGCAGCTATTTTTATGGGTGGGGGTTGGAAATTGATTTGCAACAGCAAGGATGCATCCCAGGCACCTAGAAGGGAAAATATAACAAATGAGTGTACATTTCTGAAGGTATACCTGAGAATATTTGATATGTAAATTCAGTAGTTGGAACTCAGACAAAATTTACTAGTATTTTCCCAAGGTGCAATAAAAGGGCTAGACTGGACAGAAATTAGAAATTATATTTCATATCAGCAGGTATATTTAACTGAAAGATTTTGACATACATCCAATAACTATTTTACATTATGCGCAGGCATACCTCTCAACCTGTTAGTGCAAGCAATCTGGACAAAGCCTGACAAAATGGGGGGACAAAGGCCCATAAATAGGGAAATATACTAAATATTGTTCTTATAAACTTAGAAAGTTGCTAGAGTAACAGGGTTTGTATTAATATACATTTTCTTAAGGATCTGAACTCTGAAACTCAAATATATGTAATTATTTACTGACTTCATTCCTAAGATCATTCCAGTGATTTGCCAGAAAACTAAATTTTACAAGGAACAGACCAAAAATATAAGCCAAAAATCTGTACATTTGTGAGGTATGTGCGCAGGGTAATGAAGCAAAAATGAGAAACTTGTGCTTTCCTACTCATGTGATACAAAGAAAGGAATTTAAGAAATGGATAGAGGAAATGTTTGAAGAATTATTAGAAAACAGAAATTTCTTTAGAAGGGATAGCTAGTGAGTGGAATAAAAACAGGGTTTAAAATAGGGCAAAAATAAGAGAAATACAAAGAATTAATAGAAATTTACAGGTGGTTAAAGGTTAAATGATCGCAGAATAAGGGAAATTTCACAGAAAAAGAAGATGAGCAACTGCAGAGTAGTACTTGGAAAATAAGAGGGTAGTAGGATAATTAAGAAAGGTTACAGTTAAGCAACTATTTTTGTTAACTCCACAGAACAAAAGCTTTTAGCACAGCAAATTATGCAACAGAAAGTAGAAAGCATTTTTGTCAAAGTTAGGGAGCCTATGTCAAGAAAAGCATGCAAAGCTCCTATAGAGGTATTAGAGATATTTCAGAAATTTTATGACAACTTGTATGAAGCGGAGAAATGTGGAAATCAAGACAAGTCATAAAAGCAAATATTTATTGAAGACTTCATCTTGCCATGGTTAGAGGAAGATGAAACTGTAAGGAAGAGATGAGATAAAAATGATGAGAAGTTTCCAGGAAAAGGAAATATTCCTGAGGAAGTTTGCAAGTTGAGAGGGAAGAACATGATAAAGATTTGGAAGGTTTTTAACATTTTTAAAAGGGTGCAATGGACTACCAGCATCTTGGAAGAAAGTTGTGGTGGATGCATTACCCAAAGAGGGTAAATATCCTTCATATTCAACTTCACATAGACCCATTTCAGTTTAAAATCATAATTATAAAGTGTTTAAGTCTACATTAGCTAAGGGAATTGCAAAGTAGCTGCCAAAATTGATAGACATGCATCAGTGCAGTTTTGCAGAAGGAGGTAAAAATCTGAAAACTTTAATAAAATAATGATAATACAGAGGGAAGCTCAATGTCATTAATGCCCATGCTTGAACTATTTGTATGTATGTAATGTAAGAAAATTCCGCTGTCTCTAATGAATCTTGATGCAGACAAAACATTCAGTAGAGTCAGTTGGGATCTTATAAGTAGGGCACTGGCAGCATTTTATTCCCTAATGGAAGGATATGGTTAATTAGGGGGATATATGAAGGGTCAGAAACAATTAATGTAGGATGGTCCTCTCCAAAGAGACGTATAGTATATACAATTATAATGAGTTTACAAACTTGAAAAATTCCTTACAGAGTACTCTGTCACAAATGTTGGGAGAGCAAATGGTTGTTAACTATGGAAATGATTCTTATGCGGTGGGAGACAGGATATGAATTGCCTAGACATCCCAAGTTTAATGCCATTAGCTGCCAAGAAAAAAGCAATTACTAAAAAATTTAAATTGAAATTTAAACTAACTGTAACTGAAGTACTGAATATTGTAAAGGAAATAAAACTGGGATGATATCTCTAGAAAAGGGAAGGAGCAAATTATATAGAAATAAATGGAATTTGTGGGGAAAATACATACAGAATAATGTTTAGGAGGAGGTGTGAGGTTTAAAGAAAGGCAGAAGTGAGAAATTTATGTCACAACAGAATGAAACGCAATTGTCAAACATATGTATATACTGTGTCACAATAATGAAAATGTCATTATGGTTTGTTTTCTTTTCTATTAATGTGTGTGTGTATATATATATATATATATATATATATATATATATATATATATATATATATATATATATATATATATAAACTATGACTTAGTAAAGATGTTTAAAAAAAATCTCCCTTTTTCTATCGCAACCTTCCTCCTTTTTACTGTGAATGTATATTATAGAAATTTTCCTAGCTTTATTAACGTATGTTGTACTTTTTTTTCCTCAGGGTTTCTGTTTTCTAATATATATATATATATATATATATATATATATATATATATATATATATATATATATACACACACACACACATATATATATATATATATATATATATATATATACACACACACACACACACACACAGACGTATGTATGTATATTTTACTATAGCTCTTCCTCCAATTTCTTAGTAAAATATTATGAAATTTTTTAAGTTATCTTCTTATGTTGTCTTTTGCGCATCTGTTCTACACTGTACCCTGTATTCAGTTTTTTTCTCTTTTAAAGATATTAAATCCTGTATGTTGTCAAATAGCATTTTGTCAAAACTGTATAAGGGGTGGTAAAGTAGTCAAATGCTGGAGTGATCAAAGTGAAATTTTATTACTGGTATGTATTATCAAATTGTCTGTTCTTAAAATACTAGTAGTGTGATGACTGGGATGGGACTGCATTGCTGATGGTGATTTAGCCTTTTCTTCTAGGTTGTGTGATCACACAGCTGGTATATAAAAACTGCAGGGGGTGTGGGAGGTGAAGAGGGTCATCCTTCCAAAAAACAATTATTTTCTGGTGTTAGCAGCATTTAGTTCTCATGTTATTTGTGGATTACAGATGCTGTTGTATGTATTAATGATTTAGCAGTTTTTCTGTTGGGAGTATTTTACTGCTTGTACAATGTGAAGGGTTGTCTTACCTTTTGTGTGTGTATGTGGGTAGCTGTCGCTAATGTTGAAAACATTGGATTTCTTATTTAGTTCCTTTTTGAGCTTACTGGTTGGATAATTTGTCACCTGTGAAATGTGTCGGAATTTTCTGCTAAGTTCTGATTTTGGAAAAAGAATGAATGGCATTGTTTTTTTTGTGACAATTTAAAGCTTAGAGGGAATGGAGGCAGATGTAGACCTCATGCTCAGAATGCTTTATTGCTTTATTGTCAAATTAGGGATTCCTACAGTGCCTATGGCAAAAACAGGAAGAAATGTATGGGAGTTTAAGGGGAATGGACCTTGGAAGACAACTGAAGCGATAGAATATAATGGAAACAGTGAGGTATCAAGGAACTTAGAAACATTGTAGAATTGTTACAGAAGTGTCTTGATGAACTTGAAAATAAGATGAGGTATACAAATACAAGCATGGCAAATTTGAAGAAGGGAAAAGCAGCAAAATAGTGATAAAATCTGTATGGTGTTTGCTAGTACACTTATTAGGCAAAGCACTGGAATGCTGCCAACTGTAGAGTAATTCCAAAGAGCAGGAAACCTAGATCCTTTAAGAAAAAGGCTATGTCCCCTTATAAGCAAGTTCCATGACTAGAAAGCTAATGACTTTTGAATTATGCCAAAAGTAGTACAGGGCTTAATGTGCCAGGCTGAATGGCGTAAGTGGTTGAAGATTTTTCATTCCCATTTTTTAAACACATGAAAGAATGGACTGAAATACTGTGGCAATTTTGGCAAGTAAGAGTAAAGTCATGGTTGCATTTCCCATCTGTCTTAACAGTGGTGTGGAGAAGGAAGGGTTGAATGTTTCCATCAGTGATAGAGGCAGGGAAATTTTGGAAGTGGAGGTCAGGTAACTCAGGCCACAGAATACAGCACTGATATACTTAGGCAGAATAGTTAGACAAAGCGCTTCTTGAGTTACAAGGAGCAAAAAGAAGAGGAGTTGATATTGACTGATTACTTTTCAAATCCCCAATGTGGAAAAAAATAAGTAGGTGCTAGAAAGATAGGTGTGTGTGAGAGGGAGGGGGAAAGGAAGCTTGATGAAGGTAGAGGGTTCCCCAAGATAAATCTGAGCCATAAAAAGGAAACTCTATGCAACAGTGAGGTACAGCCCAGACAGAATTTCACAAACGTGCAAGTAGCAAAGTAGGCTGTAAGTGAATCCAGTTGTGGATATGTAGGTGAGGCAGGGGGATACAAGTGTGATGATCACAAAGCTATACAGGGGACCAGTCCAGATCCTGGAGTGAAAACCTGTACAGGAGTTGAGAAGATGGTTGCTAAGAGATTGAGTGGTGGACAGTGAGAGGTCTGTTCAAGTGGAAGCATGAACATTTTCTGTTATTAAGTGGAAGTATGAACATTTGAAAGAGAAGCAGAATAACCAAAGGCAAAACTGGATAGAGGATTGAAGTCTATTTTATGTTTTTATTTATCATTTGCTAACTGGTTTAGTACACTGGTCCAAAGAACATTTCCTTAGTAAGGTCATTAAAAAAACATTCCAAGTATAACTCTTAGTCGGAGAAATCATGAACAATATATAAAACAGAGAACACTAACAGCAACAGTATTAAAAACAAATAGCATTTTATTTTAATTGACATTTGTTGACTGGGTTAGTCCAACTGGGCAGCAGCCTTTTTTTGGTGAAGGCCCAAGGAAAAAAGCTCCAAAAGGTACAAGTAACAAAAGTAATCACATGACATAGTTATAACTAAAATTACAACAATTACAATATGTATGAGATGTATGCTGAAACAACATGCTAAAAATTGTCTTTAAACTGAAAACATAATATAGTACAAAGTTTCATACAGTAGTAAGAAGAATGCAGAAAATATAGATAAGTTTGTAAAACAGAAAGTAACAAATATATAAACAGGAGATAAGCCCAGGGCAAGAGCCAATTTCCAAGACTACAGCTGTGGAAGCTGTAGGAATTACTGACTATTAGTAGACTTTATTAGAAGCAGAGGTAGAGAGAGGCAAGAGAAAAGGTTGCTGCTGCAACAGTATTTTAGGAGGGGAAGTGGATTAAGTTGGGTCATAGCATAATCATGTCCATGATATATGTAGAGTTTCTTTTAATGTTGTTTTGAAATAGGGTTAGAGATCTGTCTAACACTTAGTGGTAATTTATTCCAAGCATTTGCCACTGAGTAGCTGTACAGGAGTTTACCAGTGTTTTTGTTGGGTGCATAGACTTGCAGAAGATGCTGTTGGGAGCTAAGGGGGGCATGGTTGGGAGTATAGGGCTGGATGAGGGTAGAGAAAGAGGGACAGGAGGAAAGTTCTTGCAAGATAGAATGAGCTATGAGAAGCTGGGGTAGTATGATTTGATGATAAAATTACAGCCACTGCAGGTTTTTTCAAGGTTAGGTAGTGGTGAGAGCAGTAGCATTGGTTAGAGGCAAATTTTGCAATTTTATTATAGATGAGTTCCAGTTTCAACAGAAGATTAGATTGGATATTTTTGAAAATAGGGGCGGTGTAAAGAAGGGTGGGGAGTAGGAATGCTTGTGCAAGACAGAACCTAGAGACATCTGTGAGGAATTTTTTGTGCCTATATTGCAGGCTTAACTTTTGATGTGCCTTTTTGATGCACTGCTGAATATGAAGATCAAACTTTAGTTGGTTATCGATAACTCCTAGCAATTTGGTGTGAGGTTCAACAGAGATGATGGGTGTTGTTAATGGAGTAGACAGTAAAGGTAGCTTTATGATAGAGAGATTTAGGGAGGAATAGGAGAAGCTTTGTTTTCTTAGGGTTAAGTAGCAATTGGGTGGAAGTTAGACATTTTTCAACTGAGTGCAAAGCCTCTTAGGAGAGGGTGTGAAGGCAGGTGATATTGGAAGAGGAGGAGGAGATAATGGTGGAATCATCAGCAAATTGTATGACAGATGAGAGCGGACAGGAAGAGTGTAGGTCATTAGTAAAGATATTAAATAATAAGGGTCCAAGAATGGAGCCTTGGGGTACCTCAGTTTGCACTGGTAAGAAAGGAGAAAAGTTAGATTGCCATTTAACTTCCCGGATTCTGTTGGAGAGATAGCTGGAGAACCAAGAAAGTGCAGAGTTGGAGAGATTAAGGGTAGCTAGTTTGGATCTGTGGCAAACACTGTCAAAGGTTTTGGAGAGGTCCAGAAACAAATATGAGATTAGCTTGTTGTTGTCAGGTGAATTTGCGATATAATTAGTGTATCATATCTGAGCAGCTGTTGTACTGTGATTTGGGTGGAAACCATGCTGTATAGAGGTTAGCATATTTTCTAGGAGGAGGTGATTGAGGAGCTGTTTGTGGATGCACATTAATAATTTTTGACAGGGAAGACAGAATGGTGGTGGGCCTGAAATTTGAGGGGTCAGTTGAGTTGCCAACTTTATGTAAGGGTATGACATAGGATTTCTTCCAGATTTCAGGCACAGTGTTTTCTTTAATTGACCTATTGATTAAGATGGAGATGGGGTAGGTGATAGAATTAGCAGCAAATTTTAGGAATTGAGGAGGCAAATTATCAGCTGATAGACAGCATGTTTTAAATTTACTAAGGAGTGACTTCATATAAGTTGTTGGGAGGATGGCTTTAAGAGAGAAGGGGGTTGGGTGGGTTGATGAAGGAGGAGTGGGGTAGGTGATTGGGCCATTTTTGGTTAGATTGTGAATAGAGTTAATGAAGAATGAATTAAGAAAGGTAGTAGTATCAGTGGGAGAGCTGTTAAGGTATGGATTAGGTGATGAGGGGCTACCAGGATGTAGGAGTTTATTTACTGATTGCCAGAATTTTTGGGGGTTGGAGTGAGGATTATGTAGAGGTTTTTGGAAATAGTTTTTCTTGTCAAGGGTGACCTTTTTTTTAGTTAAGTTATGTAGCTCTCTGTAGGACTGAAGATAAGTGGAAGTATTAGATTTTTTTCCATTTTTCCATGCATTACCTCTCTTGTGTATGAGTGGCTTGTGTTAGCCAGGGGGCATATTGGGTTTTGATTCTTATTTTTCTGATGGGGGCCAGGGAGTTAAGTGTGTCTAGAAAGATGTTAAATGCCAGGACAGCTTCCTCCAGGGGCAGGTCACAGAGGAAGGACCAGTTAATTGCAGAGAGTGAGTGGTTGAAAGTGTCTGGATTAAAGTTTGAGAGCTTATGGCAGTCGTGGGGATTTGTGTAGTAGGGGGTGAGTGTTGAAGTATGAAGGTGGGATGGTGGTCACTTAGGGTATCAGGTAGGGTGGAGGGGTTGTGGTAGGAGTTAGTGTTGGAGGTAAGCACCCAATCTAGTGTGGAGCAAGAGTTGTGTTTATTTAGGTGAGTGGGGACAGATATTAGCTGACAGAAGCTAAAGAGATTAATGGAGATGTTAGGGGATTCAGTATCAAGGGCATTCCAATCAATGTTAATGTCAGCCAAGATAACACTTTCATATCAGACTGTCTGAGAGATCCAGGAGGGAAAGAGCTCTAAGACAGCAGGAGAGAAAGAGCTCTAAGTTAGGGATGTTGTTTCCTGGGGAGATACAGATGGAGGCAATTGCTAGTTTCTTGTAATTATTCAGTTTATAGGTGACAATGAGCACTTCATCTGGGTGGAAGTTTGGAAGTCTGATTGGTAGAGGGTGGAGGGAGAGCGAATTAGAGTATAGAATTGCAACCCAGGCACCATTTTTCTTAAGTCTATCTTGCCGGAAGATGTTATTGTCTGGGGAAGAAATTCTGAGTCAGATATGTGAGGCTTAAAGCCAACTGCTGCCCCTTTCCTAACACCCAAGAAAGATATGAACAGTTTGAACAGTTGATCAGATTTCCTGAAAGATTTTTGTCCTGTCTAGATAAAAACCCAACTGCCTATTAATATCAAGGAGATGCAGTGTGTATTCTCCCTTGTTTTTAAAATTTGGAAAGAAAACTGGTAGGTTAATAGATTGATTGATACTGTTTTCTGTCACAACTTTAGGTAAAAAAAGAAGGGTTGGTCCGCAAGGATACCTATCTTTATGGAAATTTAAATAAGGAGGTTTATACAAGAGGGCTTGCAGTTCAGAAACTGTTTTTGCTGAGGTGATAGCTACTAAAAAAGCTGTTTTCCAGGAAAGAAACTTCAAATCTACCATAGCTGCAGGTTCAAAAGTAGGGATAACTAATCCCTGTAAAATCAAATTTAGGTCCCAAGGGGGAGTTGGATCTTTGATTGGAAGATGAAATAAGAAGGTACCCCTGAGAAAAGACTTGCAGAGTTTTGACAAAGCTAGAGACAAAGAATTTATTTATTTATTTTATATTTGTTGACTGGGATTATCCGACTGAGCTGAAGAGGCCTTTTTCAGCGGAGGCCCAGGGAGAAAAGCTCCAACATTTTAAACAATTTGCATTATAAATGAGCATTAAACAGCAATGTTACAGGATTATTACAAGGCATTAAGTAGGAATACAATGTTATACAGTGTCAATAATCAGGAATATAGCAAAACTATTTCAAGATGTATAAAAAGAAATATGTCATTAAGATGAATTAAGATGATTAAGGCATTAAGTAGGAATATAATGTTATACAGTGCCAATAATCAGGAATATAGCAAAACTATTTCAAGATGTATAAAAAGAAATGTGTCATTAAGATGACTATATTTTTCGGGGTAAGTGGTTACAAAAACCCAGTTTTATCATAATGTAGTTGCAGGAAGAGAATTACAATAGAATGTTTCTCTGAGGCATTTGCTTAATAGATTTTTAGAAGACAGTAGAAACAGTAGTCAAGGAAGATTAGAGAGAGCTGATGAGAAGAGTGAGTTAAGGGCAGAACGTAGCTTAAGGTATGAGAAGTAGTGGATGTTTAAGGAGGGAGAGTGCAGTGGCAGAACCATTAACTTTTAAAGTGCTCTTTGGTGGCTGTCTTAAATTGTTTAGGATGTATAAGGGTCCTGATTTCTAGTGGGAGCCTATTCCAAGCAATAGTAGGGTGATAGCTGTACATGTTACATCCAAATTTAGACTTGGATTTGTAGATTTGTAGTAGGTCTTGGTTAGGGCTTCGAAGAATTCTCTCCAATGTGAAAATCTGAAACAGCTGTCAACTGAACTTTTACAGTGGAATAGCTGGCTCCATTTTGGAAAAGGAAAGCCAGAAAATCCAATACTACTGGGATAAGAGCCGTAAAGGGATCTAATTAGCTTCTGTTCAGCCCAGACCGAAAATCTTTTCCACTTGCTCTTGTAGATTTTTATGGTAGATACTTTGTGAGAAGAAATCAGAATCCTTTGGACTGAGGATGAAAACCTGGAATGTCTAGCCATCACTGGAATTGGATAAACCATGTGGCCAGTTTTACGAATTGAAGATCCAAGTGAGTCTGCCCTGTGGGATGGGACAGTAGATCTGGAAGAGATTCCAGTGTCCATGGTGGGCAGATCAAGCAAGACCAAAGGAAGGTGAACCAGACTTGGTGAGGCTAGAAAGGAGCAATGAGGATTACTTTGCTCTTCAACTGGCGTGCTTTCTGAAGGAATTTGGAATTGAGGGTATAGGGTGAATGCATAAAGTAAACCGGGGAGCCAAGCATGGAGTACATCATCTCTTGTTAACTGTCCCTGAGGGGGGATCAAGACAAAGAAAGTACAGTTGTATACACTTACCATAAATGTAGATGTTCGAGTGTATTCACTGTTGCAGTCATCACATCTGGGTTATCTGCCTGCATGTAGCCCTCAGCCGGCCTGAATACCAGAGTCTTCGGATTTCATGCGTCAGATGCTGTCTCTTCTTCCATGACGTCAGGTCGTCAGGGGTATAAAATATGCAGCCAACGCCATTACATCAGTTTTTCTTGCCCCAGATGTCAGGTGCCCCCACAACAGGAAGGATTATATGGTATGGAACTCCCCCAGCAAAAAGCAAATACACATGATATAATATATACCAAATAAGAAGGAAAGGTAGAGCCAAGAGAAGTCAGGGGGCAGGAGGGAGGGTAAGCAGGACTGCAAAAGTGAATACACTCAAACATCTAAATTTATGGTAAGTGTACACAACTGTACTATGTTCTTCGTGTTTCACTGTTTCAGTCATCACATTTGGGTTGATTCCCAAAGCTAAGGAAGGGTGGAGGCAGTTAAAGAGCATTGGGGCTAGCAATCAGGCCCTGTAAGACTGCTGTGGCAAATCCAGCTCTGGATTTAGAAAAGATAGGCAGGTGGTAATGCTTGGTGAAAGTATGTACAGAGCTCCAGGTAGCAGCTTCCAGGATGTCCCTGGTAGGGACTCCTCTGAGAAATGCTGTAGAGGTAGAAGCAGCCCTGGTGGAATGTGATCTTATTCCCTGTGGGGTAGACTTTCCATGGTGTTTGTAGCAGAAATGGATGCAATTGGCTATCCATTTGGAAATGGTTTGCTTTGAAATGGCCTCCCCCTCTGCCCATGCAGCAAAACTAACTAGCAGCTGGTCAGATTTTCTGAGAGGCTTAGTTCTGTCCAAATAGAATCTAAGCTGGCTGTGCATGTCCAGAGAATGCAGTATACATTCCCCTTATTTTGAGGATTAGGGAAAAAAGTAGGCAAATGAATGTACTGGTTTAGAGCCACACTAGACACCACCTTGGGCATAAAAGATGGATTAGTCCTGAGGGAAATCCTGTCCGCATGGAAGATAATGAAGGGTGCCCCTGCCATGAGGGCCTGCAGTTCAGACACTCTTCTTGTTGAAGTGATGGCTAGAAGTAAGGCTGTTTTCCAAGAAAGGAATTTCAACTCTGCTGTAGCAGCTGGTTCAAAGGGGGGAAGAGTGAGTTTTTCCAATACAAAGTTAAGGTCCCAGGCTGGAGTGGGAGCTCTCCGAGGGGGTGGGGGGCTTAAATTTTTGGCCCCTCTAAGGAATTGTTTTAGCAGGGAATGAGAGAAGGGGGTGGCTCAGTATTATAATGTGCTGAAATGGGAGGCATGAATTTTAACTGAAGAGAAACACAGGTCCTTGTGGAGCATTTCTGTTAAATAATCTAGAATATGGGGTAAGCTGGGCACTGTTGTGCCCCTCCCCTGAGCATGGCTCCAGGAATAGTATATTTTCCACTTTTCTGAATAGGATTTTCTAGTACTAGGCCTCCTTGCCTCAAGAATGACATCCAGCACCTGCATACTGAGGGCTGCTTGGGGTGAGCTCAGTGAATTAACCAGGCTGCAAGGTTCAGGATTTGAAGATGAGGGTGCAGAATCTGGCCCGCTAGCTGGGACAGCAGGGAAGGGGTCTAAGGCAGGTGCCATGGTTGTAGCACTGTCAGACTATGCAAAAGGGGATATCAGTGCTGGCGTGGCCAGTCTGGGGCAATCAGTATTGTCCTTGGCTTGTCCTGTTTGATCTTTAGTAGAACCTTCGAGAGGAGAGGCAGAGGGGAAAAGGCATAAACTGAGAGGCTTTCCCAGGTAAAGGACAGGGCATCCACTTTCCAAGCCTGACTGTGGGGAGTTCTGGTGCAGAATTTGTGCAATTGGTAGTTCTGAGGGGAGACAAACAGGTCTACCTCTGGCATCCCCCATTTGTTCCTCAAGAGCTTGAATATTTTGGGTTCCAGTTTCCATTCGTGTGGGCCTATGAGATTTCTGCTTAAGTCGTCTGCCAGTGAATTTAGTTTGCCTGGCAGGAATTGAGCTTGCAGGTTCACTTGCTAGTTCAAGGCTGTGTTCCACAGAGCCATGGCTCGTCTGCAGAATGGGGTAGAAATGGGTTCCCCCCTGCTTGTTTATGTACCACATAACTATGGTGTCATCTGTCTTTACCAATAGTTGCCCTGGAAGAATAAGTTCTTTGAAGGCTGTCA
The DNA here is from genome assembly GCF_019279795.1 of Protopterus annectens. Taxonomy (NCBI): domain Eukaryota; kingdom Metazoa; phylum Chordata; order Ceratodontiformes; family Protopteridae; genus Protopterus; species Protopterus annectens. The sequence goes on from NC_056733.1 coordinate 212,773,349, forward strand.
GAGCATTCTGTACAGATAACATTTCTTTTTGATTGATATGCAGGGGCATCTGTTTTGGGTTCCACTTGCCCTGAATGCACTGCCCTGCCATGTGAGCCCCCCCCATGCATAGTCTGAGGCATCTGTTGTTAGGGTTTGGGTGGCAGGGGGTAGAGCGAAAGGGAGTCCCTTGTTGTGGTAGCAAGCCTCTGCACACCAAAGGAACTCTGCCCTTGGACAAGGAATGATAGGAACCATTGCTTCTAGGTCCTGAGAATGTTGACACCATAGACTTTTTAGATACCATTGAAGTTTCCCCATAGGCAGTCTTGCATATGGAATTAACAGAATGCAAGAGGCCATGAACCCCAGGGCTTGCAGGACTTTCATTGCAGATAGCTGTTTTTTGTGGCCAGTAGGTTGAAGTAGGTTGTCAAATAAACTTGTTTCTCCGGAGTGAGGAATGTCATCTGGGAAGTTGTGTTCAAGCTTACTCCCAGGAATACAATCTGTTGGCAGGGTACTAGGTGTGATTTCTTCTCGTTGATGGTGTACCCCAGTGAGGTTAGAAGTCTCTTTACAAATGCCAGGTGTTGTAATAGCAAGTCCTGACTTTCTGCCTGAATCAGGCATCATCCAAGTATGGGTAAATCTGAATATTTCCTCTGCCTGCAAAATGCAATGGCTGGAGCTAGGCACTTTGTGAACACCCTGGGCACAGTAGATAAGCCAAAGGGAAGTGCAGAGAACTGATAGTGCATGGAGCCCACCCTGAAACGTAGGTATTGTCTGCAGGATTCCCTTATTGGGATGTGCAGGTAATCTTCTTTCAAGTCTAGTGTTGCCAGCCAGGCATCCTTGGCTAGCATAGGAAGAAGCTGTTGAAGAGTTAGCATTTTGAATTTTGGAACCACCAGAAAGGTGTTGAGAATAGACAGGTCAAGGATAGGATGCCAGGAGTTTTCTTTTCTGGGAACCAGGAACAGTCTTGAATAAAAACCTTGTCCCCTTTGTTCTGCTGGGACAGGTTGAATAGCCCTGATACTGAGGAGAGAGAGAACTTGTTTTTGGGGCCTCCACACACTGATTTGGGGGGAGGTCTGGCCATCCACTTTGGGTTGGTAGTGAGTGGAAGTGGAATCAGTATCCTAGGGAGACTGTGTTTAAAACCCATTTGTCCAGGCTAATGAGTTCCCACTTTTTTGCATGCAGGGCGAGCTTTCTTGCTAAGGGAGCAAGTTGCTGAGCAGGGCTTGGAAGAGTTAAGGATAAGTCATTGTGCCATTTTTCCACAGGGGGGTGGCTTACTACTCCCTGCTTTGGAAGTGGGAGCCCCCCCCCCCACACTGCTTAGATCTGTGCATAGCCTAAGACTGAAGTCTTGGTGATCTGCTGCTCCTGAGTTTGGACTGAGAAGGCCTGGAAGGGACTGGAAAAGACCAGTTCTTTGAAAGCCAATGCCTCAATGCCTACTGAATCTAGGAGGCTGTACTTGTAAGAAATCTTTAATAGTTTGCTAGATTTAGCTTTTTCCTCCATCCTTTTGAGGACTGCTTCTGCTTTGTTGCCAAAAAGGCGGTCTTGGTTTAAGGGTGCATCCAGTAATATAGCTTTGACATGATCTGGCAAATTTTGTTCCTTAAGCCAAGCATGCCTTCTAAGTACAGACCCAGTGACAGCAGCCCTGCAAGATGCTTCTAAAGCATCAAAACCACATTGCAAAGTATGTTTACCAATTTGTTCAGCAGAATGCATTAACTCTTGCAAATCTTTGTGTTCAGCACAGTCAGGAATCAACATAATTTTCTGTTTAAGTAGTCCCATAATATGCTGCTGATACTTTAACATATGAACTGGCAATTTAAAGCCCTAATGGCCAAAGTAGCAGAAGTGTATACCTTGTTACCCCATCTGTCTAAAGCTGTAGAGTCCCTATCAGAAGGGGTATGATTTTTGGCAGTAGTAGCCTTAATGCCTTTTGGTTCTTGGGAAATGGTCTCTGGATCCACAGTAGGATTCTTAAAGAGGAATTTGTGAGAGTCAGGTACTCCGTAGTACCTGTCTGGGGTAAGGCTGGATTCCAAGAAAACATCATGTACAATCTCCAGAACAGGAGGGATAGCTAGAGGCCTGTGTTGAGGCAGGAGTAAAAATTCCCCAAGTCTCTTTTTGGACTCAGAATAATCCTGGCTTTCCCAGTGGAAATGCTCCCTAAGGGTATGCAAGGTTTCACCAAAAGAAAAATCTTCTGGAGGGGAAGCAGAGGGAATGGAATCCTCTGCATCGGAATCCTCATAAGTAGATAAGGGTAAATCCTGGTAGTCAGAAGGAGCAGAGATATCAGATTCCTGATCAGAAGAATCAGAAAGAAAATCAGTTCTAGGTCTCTTAGAGGGGGAAGGCTGGCTTCCCCTAATTAAGGTAATAAGGTCTTCAGCCATTCTAATCATTTGTTTTTGAGGCATATGGGCCTGAGTATGCGGCTTGGTCATCAGTTTTCTAGGCGTAGTGTGAGCTTTAGGCCCGAGGAATTCAGTATTTCTAGCTTAAAACAAAGTCGCCGGTTTAATACGAAAGTCGGTACGCCTGAATACACCCTCAGAAACTGGTGCCTGCACAGTGGCTCCGGACCCATCCAAGGTAGAGACATCCACAGGTTCCATAGTCGAAGAAGCATCTCGCGGCATACCGAACTCTGAATGGGTCTTAGTAGAGGCCTGCGAATCTGTAGTAGCAGGTATCAGGGGATGCAAAAGTGCCTCACTGAGTACCGGGGGACTGGCAACTAGCTTAAAGGAAGCGTCGTCGGCAGTTTTGGACCTATGCGGTCTGTTTCTGTCTTTATCCTTATGTTTTTTCAGAAGATCGGCAGTCGGATGGCTTAACGAAGCCATTTCGGAGTACGGAGATCGAGAACAAAAGTATTTAGCTACAAAAATAGCCCGACGGCGAATAGTTCAGGCGTTGAACAAGACACAAAACTGACAGCGAGGTACGTCGTGGTCTGGGCCTAAGCAGGTGATGCAATAACAATGAAAATTTCTATGAGGTATTTGCTTTCCACAGGCAAGACGATTGTTAATTTTTTCTGACATCCCCCAATGGGGTACTTATCTTTTTGAAGACTTCAGGTCTGAAACTCGAAAACGAAAATTTCAGGAGTCAGCCGACTGGCACTTGTGAACTGCTTCTGCTTCGGGCACCGCACGGCAAGAAAGACTGATGTAATGGCATTGGTTGCATGTTTTATACCCCTGATGACCTGACGTCATGGAAGAAGCAACAGCATCCGACGCAGAAATCCGACAACTCTGGTATTCAGGCGGGCTGTGAGTTACCTGCAAGCAGATAACCCAAATGTGATGACTGCAACAATGAAACACGAAGAACATTCTGCCGCATTTGTTGTTGAGGGGGAATTAAAAGTGATCGCAGCAAGGTTGACCCCATTTAAGGAAGATCATGTTTGCCACTGACTAATTTAGAGACTACTCATGAGGCATCAGTAAAGCTCTGCTGAGCCTGTCTTCTAGAATGTTGTACTCCCCAGAGTATGTGTTGCAGTTAGAAAGAGGTTGGTAGATATTGCCCATTGCCACACTCTTGCTTCTCAACACAGTGGTTAAGATCTGGTTCCTCCCTGCTTGTTGATGTATCACACTACAGACATATTGCCTATCTGGATAGCAATAGTCCCTAGAGGGAGAAAGCTGTGTAGTGCTTTGTAACAGTAAAAGGACCACTCTCATCTCCAGCACATTGATATGCAAGTTGTTCTCCTGAGAAGTCCACGTACCTTGGACCGTCTGTCCCAGAAAATGTGACCCCACCCCATCAGGAAGGTGTCTGTGGTCAGTATGGCGCTCAATGAGGGAAGAACAAAGGGGCATCCTTGGTTGACTTTGGGGTGTGAAGCCACCAAAGGAGAGAATCTTTGCATACATGTGAAAAGCCTGATCAGTTGGTTCAGTAGATGATGGTGTAATGACCACTGAACTGATAGTGTCCATTGTAGGATTCTCATGTGCAGGCATGCTGCAGGTAATAGAGTTACTGTGTCAGCCATTGAGCCTAATGCCCTGAGCACCAATTTTGCTGGAGGGTCTGAATTGCTAGAATTTTTGAGATATGCAGCCTTAAGATAGACATGCTGTTTGAAAGTAGGTAGGTCATAGTTTTGATTGTGTCCAAACGTGTTCCAATAAAGTCTATCAGTAGAATGAGTAGTAACTGAGATTTTTGCATGTTGTTATGCTGAGAGTGGAAACTAGTTTCAACAGGTAGTCCCTGGCTTTAATGAGTAGATGTCTGGTCGAAGTGGTTAGGAGCCAGTCGTCCAGATAAGAAAACATGTGGAATCCTCACAGTCTGAGATAAGCTGCAACTACTGTCATGCATTTGGTAAACACCCTGGCAGCTGTGGTGAAACCAAACAGAAGCACTGTGAAATGGAAGTGACTGTCTCTCACCCTGAAGTGAAGATACCATCTGGAGCATCTGTCTACTTTGATGTGGCAGTACGCATCCTTCAGGTCTATCGAGCACATGCAGTCATCCATCTTCAGAACAGGTAAGATGGATTGGATCGTGACCATCTTGAATTTCGAGTTCCTTACTGACTTGTTCAGAGATGTTAGATCCAAAATTGGCCTTAGGTCTCCTGTCTTCTTTGGGACTAAAAAGAACCTTGAGTAAATACCTGATCTGACTTGGTCAGGAGGGACCTCCTAGATGACTCTTTTTTGGAGCACCTTTGAAACTTCTACAGCTGCTGCCTCCCTCTGATTGGGTGGTACATCTGGGACGCAAGTCTTTGGCTTGGGAAGATTTAAAAAGGGAATGGAGTATCCTCTGGATATGATCTTTGCACCCATCATCATTTGTGATGGCTATCCAGGCTTCTGGGTGCGAGGATAAGTGCTCCCCAACTGCCTCTGGAGCAGGGCAGTCAGGCAACTTTTAGGGCCTGTCCAAAAAGGAATCTCCAGACCCCTGAGTTTGCAGACCCCCCTCTGCCCCATGCTCCATAAATGTTCCCCGCTCTGCCTCTGGGGGAAAAGTATCCCTGAGCTTCCTGAAAAGGACCTTGAGACTTTTTGAACCACAGTTTTTCCCACCAGGCTGATTCCTGGAGAAGGATCTTTGTGGTGCAAAAAAACAGATCCCAACAGCAGACAAGGTCTTTCCATTGTTCATGCTACAGGAGACTGAATCTCTAACTCTGGGGCCAAAGATGAACCATCAAATGGTGCATTGACATTTGATAACTTGAAGGGTTCCACAAAGTCACATAACTGCATCCAAGCATGGTGCCTAATGGCAATGCCAGAACTGGCGACCCTTGAGGTGCCCTCCCCAATGTGGGAAATGAACCTTATGGATGAGTAGGATATTGATTGAAGAGTGGCCAGTCTGGAAAAGGTTTTCTGTTGCTCATCAGACATGGACTCAAGGACTGAGCTACAGAGGTCCTTGATTAAGTCCCTCTGTAACCTGGTGAAGTGGGATAAGTAGCTTAGTGCTCGCAAAGTAAATGTAACTATCCCTTTGGTCCACTGTAATCTGTCTGTGGGAGCACTGAGTATCTAATCTGCCCATTTGGGTACCGTATCTACAGTGTCCGGTTCCTTCCATGCCTTGGTAGATAAGTCAATAAGTGCATCCACAGGGGAGAACACCCAGGATGTAGATGGGCCAGTGCCAAAAGCCTCCTAAAGCACTGTCTCCTCTGGGTTAGGGTTTTTTTTGGACCATCCATCGTTCTGATGAAGGATCTCCAAGATGTATGCAATGGTACATCATCAAGTGGAGATCTAGGTGACCCCTTTCCTTCCTCGAAGTCAGTGTCAATAGTGACCAATTCCTGGGGGAATCCAAGTGTCTCTTTTCACACTTCTCTTTCCGAGGGACCTCTTCAGTTGGGTGCTCTGGGAAGGTATCAGAAGAAATCAGGGGTTCCACAGTTGGAAAGGGTTGGAGGCTTTTTGGGACTGGCTGTTCCAGTGGTAGATGTCAGGTTTCAATCACAGATCCCATGGAGGTGGTCATATCCAATGGTGGGAAAAACCAGGAGTCTACTAGGTGGGAGAGGACCCTCTCCACCACCTAGAAGGCAGATGGACTATGAGGATCTAAGAGTTGTCCCTCCAGAGTCAAAGCTGTTGGAGCAGACTTCTCTGCAGCCCCTGTAATCCTCCACTCTGAAAGAGTCAGAGCCAAGCTGTCAAATGCCAAGGTTCCAAGGAAAAGTGACAGCTCTGAAAACTTCAGAGTTGAAGTAAGCCCCCCAGACTCAATATCTGAGCTTTGATTCCGAGATGCACTGGGTCCCGACACTGTCAAAGCCGAGGTAGTCAAGGAGGTAGTTGGACTTGAAGTAATGACTACTACCAGATCCAACGTCTTGGTTCTCAGGACCATTTAGTCGGACAACTCCAAAGCAGGATGTCAGATTGTAGAAGGAGCTGCAGGGCTGAAGGGAGAATGTCTATTCATGGATCCAGAAGGGGATGGAGCTGGCAAAACCCCCATCCGGATCTGTGTCTTGAGAAATTTCCTCATTAGTCGATCTACCTCATGCTCGGACAAGCTCCGAGAAGACATTCTCTTGGGAGAGCCTCCTTGAGGGGAGACGTCTGTGCCAATATACCTGGCTCCAAAGTGATTGCAGGAGCATGGCGGGGGTCGAAGAGGGAGAGACTAGTAATGCCAGAGCCGAAGTTCTCTGATACAAGATTTTTGGAGCCTTTTTTGCGGCTCGGAGGAGGATCTCTTAGGGGAATGCTTTTTATGTTCCCTGGTGTCCTTATGTTTCTTGACATGGGAGGTTGAGCTCCTGCAGTAGAAGGCACAGAGGGAATAGGAGTAGGAAGCAAGCCCTTTAGGATGAGCTTGTTCCTACGGTCCACCAGTGGTCACTGATTAAAACCTTCAGACACCACAAGAACTGTCTAGGTGCACTGGGCCTAGATAGTAAATGCACTCCCTGTGGGCATCAGATAAGGGAATCTTGTGCCCACAGGAAGTGCATTTCTTAAAACCCAAAGTATTATCCAACTTCTCAGCCATGATAAACCAAAACCAGAACTAGCAATTACAGAAAGGATGGAAGAAAGAGAAGAAGGAAAGGACTGTATAGTAGAATGCGCTGGAAGAAAATTAGCTACAGCAAACAAAGTTTTTTTTTTAAAATATATTTTTTGAGCTAAGAGGAAAAAAAGGGAGGAGAGGATAGCAGGAAACAAGGAAAAACACAGCTCAAGGCTGACTTATGATTTTTGACCAAATAACTTAAAAGGAGCTCTAGAACAATGGAACCTTGATGCTTTTCAGATGAGCAGCAAATGAGGTTTGAGATAATCAGGGGGGATGAGGCATTATAGAATGGAAAGGAGGAGCTCTAGCCTCAGATCCTAAGCTTGTAAAGTGGTCGAGGCAGATCCGAGGGTTGGATATGAAAACCACAGGTTGAGGAATGAATGAAAAGGACAACATCTGATCACAATTTGTATTGAAGGCTTTAACTAATTACAATGATTATAAAATTAGTGTAAGACAGTTCATTTGCATGTTTTTGATAAAGCCAGATTAAAATGGGGAGATGATACAAGGAAAGAAAGATTTTACTCTATTTGTTATAACTGAAGATATAACTTTGATATTCATATTTATGAGAGCAATGAATCAGTAATTAGAAGGGTCTGTAAGGTCTAGAGTAGGCTTATGAATTAAAACAGTCTTATAACTATTTAAATATAAATCCCGGAAACCATTTTGAGTTACATCATTAAACAGAACCACAAATATTTTGCAAACTTTAGAAGAAAATCCATCAGGGCCTGGGGCTTTTTACAAATTTAAGTTGGAAATAATGTTTAAAATTTTGATTGAGTTTACTTACTTGGTTAAGAGGCTGTATTGATCCTTACTTAAACTAGGAAAAAAGATATCTGATCTAGGTAAGAATCACAGTCATAACTTAAATGTGTATTTGAAGAGATACTGTATAGTTTTGAGAAAATGTCAAAAAAGACATTTCCTTGTTAGATGAAAAAGTATGTTGAACTGTCTTAATTTCTGAAATCAGTGGTCTGGATTTATGAGCTTTAATTTGGCTTAGCATTTATTTAGATGGGACTTTAGCACATTCCAAGTATGTTGGCATTATTTCGGTTACACGTTTTGTAAGGTGGGCCATACGTAATGCAATAAGCTCTTTTTGTAGTTGTATAATTTGTGCTTCAACATTTTCATCATAAACTGCAGATAGACTTGTCTCTAATTTCTTTAAATGGGCCATGATGGAGTCTTGTTTTTGTTATCCAGTGGTTTTCAAACTTTTTCGATTCTCGGCTCCCTTGTTGAATCCAAGTTTTCCAAGGTACGCCCCCCCCCCCCCACCATCAAACTCTTAACAGGTATACCTTGCGAAATAGCTAATAATTTTTTTTAAATTAAAAAGGTTAGGTAAAAATAACACACGTACTAAACATAAATATGAGTGCTCATTACGTGGTGCTAGCGATGCTCCTCCCTGCCAATAAACTGTCAAGCTTCAAGCACTTCTCTCCAATCCTAAAAAAACTTTCATAGCACTAAGAGTTTGAACCCTCTCAAAAAGACCTTGCAAAGTCCAGTATATGTCAAAACATATTGACTACTCAAGTGGAGTTACCAGTCACTGACCTGGATGACTAAGGAAATATGGATTCTCTTAAGGTCACCTGCCATTAACCCTATTCCTAGAGGTTATCCATTATATGCTAGATAAAAGGGGGTGGTCCACAGACTGTATGCACTCTCCTAAGAGAAGACTACAAAAGACATGCTGGTTTGCTTCCCAGACCTCTCGGCAATTCTCACACTTGGTAGACATCCTTAAAGATTCTGTCAAGGCTGTGTGGGACATCCCTGAAATAGTAGCCACAGTATCCAGGTAATTGGATTGCATTTCTTGGCTGCCTAGAAACTGATTAGTCTGGTAGGAGACATCCAGACTAGACCTTGTCATGTCAGCAGCAGCCCTAAGGGGGGCTGCCACCATACCTCCCAACCATACCGAATTACTCGTTTTTTACTGAGTTTTGGGGTCCAAGTGAAGGGGTGCCACAATTCCCGAGTGGCACCCCTTCATTTCCGATTTTTTCTTTTGCTTTTTTTTATTTTTTCGAATATCTCGCTATCAGAGCTGATGTCATCACGTGCACGATGACATCAGATCCGTCGGGGCTATCAGCCAGTCAGAATTATGCTCAAGGAGCTCACATCGTCATTTCCGACTGCAAATGTGAGTGGGAAATCTTAACAGCAGCACTCATTTTAGATTTATCAAGTGCACTTGTTTTGGATTTAACAGCAGTCAAGTGGATTAATGGAAGCATGCAAATGTGAGCGGGAAATCTTAGCAGCACTTGTTCGTTTGGGGAATCAAGTGGATTAACAGAAGCACTCGTTTTGTTTGGGGAATCAAGTGAAGTGGATTAACAGCTGTGGACTCAAGTAAGGTATGTGTGTGTGCGTGTGTGTCCCTGTACCTTTGGTATAGGGTAAAAAGAGCCTAAAATCCCTAGCCACCACCATTTCTGAGCTTTGTCCAGATTTTTTGTGCTAAGAGGTTGAGAGCTATGGTGAGAAGTGAGAACTGAATTCACTAAATGATAGCCATTAAGTTTCAACCTTCCTATTTTTTAGGGAACTCCTGATTTGTCATAGTGGCATGTTGCTCTGACTGTAGTGCATAGGGTCCTGGGTTCAAGACTTGCCAGTGAAATGCATGGTGGTAACACAACATGTTATTCTAGCAGCTTTCCAAAATTATACAAGCAATGTTTAAAATGTGTCCCTGGTATGTCCCTAGCCACCACCACTTGTGAGCTTTGTCTAGGTTTTTTGTTCTAAAAGCAGAGAGCTATGGTGAGAAGTGAGAACTGAGTTTGTATTCCCCCATTATTGGCATTGTTTGTCCAGGTTTTTTTGTGCTAATAGGTTGAGAGCTATGGTGAGTAGTGAGAACTGAATTCATTAAATGATAGCCATTAAGTTTCAGTCTTCCTTTTTTTCAGGAAACTGCTGATTTGGCATAGTGGTATGTTGCTCTGACTGTAGTGCATAGGGTCCTGGGTTCAAGACTTGCCAGTGACATGCATAGTGGTAACACATTTTATTCTAGCAACTTTCCAAAATGATACAAGCAATGTTTAAAATGTGTCCTTGGTTTTGACCTTTTGCCCCCCCCCAAAAAAGTTGAAAATAAGTGCGAGAAGCTGTGCAAGATACCTATGGCTTACACTACTGTCATTCTATTTATAGTGTGGGTGTGGAAGTAGACTTTTATGATGGAAATGTTCTGAATTGGGCAGTTTTGTCATTATTGGTTCATGCATTTTGTTTCGCAGCCTACAGTACAGCCTACTGGAAAAATGCTCAAACAATAAATTTAAAAATGCGCTCTAACAAGTGTGCTGTATAACACAAGGAATATAACTTAATGAAGTCAGGAAGGTGTATCAAAGACAAGAACACATGCATGTTTCTTGTTTTGTGTGCAAGGGGCCAATGATTTGAAAGAAGCCCAAAGGTAAGCTTTATCCATCACTGGCCAAATGCATTTTCTTTGGATGTGGTGTGTGGGTTTCAATGCTATTTCAATGAATGTGAGTTTCAAGGGCAGAGAAGTTTTAATGCCAAGTCTATTTTTTATTGTGAGACAGTATTGCTTTGTTTAGAAGATGTCTGTTAGTGTTTGTGCATTGTTGTGCTGCAAAATGTAAAATAAAATCCAAATAATCATTGTAGACATAAAGCAGTATGCACACATTAGTTGTTTATGGTAAATGGGGCGAAATCGCCAGGTAATTGGACACTGGAATGGCAACAGGGGGACTCTGGTGCCATATTTTGTCTGTTCTTCAGTTTGCGTTTGGAAGTTGGTATCCCACAATTCCATTGGGATGGGTGGGGTACATAATTATGTAAGCAAATTAGATGTTAAGCAGCATACAGATTTGTACCTATTTTTCATGGTCCTTGTCCAGATTTTTGATGTTTCCAGGTTGAGAGGTATGGCAGCCACTCCCCAGAGCTCTGCCATCCCTCTACCTGTCAAGTACTCCAGGACAATGAGTGGCTTTGGAAAGTGCATTTTTGCATTTTCCATCTTATCCTTCTAGACTCTAAATTACCTTACTCACTTGGTGGATTACAATGTAAGCTCCCTGATGAAATGCTTCATTTGATAAAAGGGCAGATAAACAACAGAAAGAAAAACTCGGAGTGCAGACTTCTACCTCCTCTAATTTAATGAGCCACAAAGTCTGCTCTATGAACATCAAGGCTAAAGGTTTAGTCAGGGCCATGGCTAAAGGCTCTGCTGTGCACTTGTATGAATGGCTCCAGCTCATCAAGTGTCATCTGTATACACCTGTTTCACAGGATATAGAGCAAGAGGGAACAACTCTAGATAGCTGTGGTCAATAGCTTTCCAGCCTGTACAATGGTCTTTCAGTGAAACACAAAGAAATCAACACAGTATGCGGCTTTGCAAGGGTTCACAATAAGGTCTTAAACAGGGTGCAGGGAGGACCCAAAACCAGGGCGGCTTCCACAGCTGCAAGCCCAGAGAAGGAGAAGCCTGCCACTCTCCAGGAGGCTTTGATCATCCCATGGGAGGCCAGCAATGTTTCTAAAGTGTTTGCTGACTGCTCGCTTCTGGAAGCAGTGAGAGCGTCTGTCCTTTCACCATCCCAAGTGCTCCAGGATTTTTCTGCATAGATGTGTCAAAGACATAATGTCCAGAAGTTAAAAAATATGCTTCATAAAATTGCCTACATCACCAAAGTTTGTGCTGCTAGGATGCCCCCAGCACATCTGAAACAAGATGCAGGGCAGAAGGTAGACAGCCTCCTGACTTAAAAAAAAATCTAAGTTACACCAGACCAGAGAGGTCAAGGTTAATACTCAGGAGTCATCTTTGTGCCAAAATAGACAAAAGGACCTCAGGCCCATTCTAGATATTGACCTTAATGAATTCATAGTAAAAGAAAAATTTTGGATTGTCTTGATGCAGACTTTTGTCCCTTTCTTATAACAAGGAGACTGGATGTGCACTTTCGATCTTCAGACAGCTCAGAAAATAAAACAGCAGAGAAAGTCATTACAAAGCTTCAAAATCACCAAGGAAACAATGAGGTATCAGATCGTCAGGGTAAGAGCAAGTCAGTTATCAGTTCAGAAGCCTGCCTGCCATTCAGTTTCACCGTAACACCTGGAGTGTTCACTGAGTACATGGCAGTAGTAGCAGCACAGCAGGGGTTGCTCAGAATTAAGATCCTCCCATACCTAAATGATTGGCTCCTTGCTACACTGTCAGCATATCAGTGTGGTCTATCAGACCCAGTCTGTGATCAGGAAGTTTTATCTATTGGGCATTGCAGTCAATGTCCCCAATTTGCAATTCACCTATCACCCCACCCATGGTATCATCTTTTTAGGATGTGTCTTGAAAACTAAGATATGCAAAACCTTCCTGGCAGAATAGAGTCAATATCCTTTAGTCTGACTTGAACCATTTGCTACACCACCATGGAGTCACAGCACAGCATATCTACTTCCACATGGACCCTTGCAGTGGGTACTTCATTTTTAGTTGCATCAGCATGGGCACCACATGTCACAGTAAAAAAAATATTTTTTTTTTGTAAACGTTTTGTTCCCATGCTTATTGATCATACAGCCATTGCCAGTTCTAGACAGGCAGTCTTCCAAGTAGCCATAGAGGTTACTTGTGTCATTCATGGTATTCTGGCAATAAGGTCATTTTTGATTTTTAGCTTCATCACTTCCTGAAGATTTATGTTTCTTAACCTGCAAGTGCAGAATGTGTGGGATTTAAGAAACATGTTTTGTTTAGGAACCTGCTTTGCATGTTAAAGATCCTGGCTGTTTTTAAAAAAATCGACAGCTATCACTTCACAGAAGGATTGCTTTTTATTATAAGTGAGGGTCAGAAGCATTACCAAAGGGACTGTTCTGAAAGGCTTGCCAGTGTGTGTCTTGTAATTCCAGCAGCAGGGAAGCTTCCGAACTTACCTTTGCCATACTTGCCTGCTCTAGGATTTCCTCACTCAGCATCAAAACAGTCTATCTGGCGGCCACAAAATAAACCGCAAACTAATAAGCTTAGTAACTAAGCTTATTAGTTCACGGTTTATTTTGCAGCTAAGCTTATTAGTTTGTGGCGCTCCCCAGGGCACCGCGGCACACACTTTGGGAACCCGTGGCTTTATACTGTTTGTTTTTTTTTGTAATAGGATGCTTTACTCATCACAATTCTTCTAATTTATGTTCTTTTAGTGCTGTCCATTGGACAACTGGTTTAATAGCTGTATATGGTATGTTCCCATGGAATTCATCAAGTAAGTTATTTATTTCCTCTTTAGCATACTCTTTGTCTAACAAACGAGCAGTAAGGATCCAATTAAAATAAAAATTCTTGTTAACTGTGAGAAGGTTCTAATTAAGATTTAAGTGAGTGAGCCAAGAAAAACCTATGCTTTTATAATTAATTCAGTGACAACCCCAGTAAATTTGTTTGATAAAAGAAGAAAGTCAATTCTTGACCAGGTTTAGTGACAAAGCTAGAAAACTGCAAATTTCTTATCTGTGTTACTGGTGAATATATTGGGAACGACTAGATCATAGCCAGTGCAAAGGTCAAGGATCTTCATTGAATTATTATAATTATCTCACTTAGATTTCTGCAGTCTATCTTTAGTAGGATCTAAAACAGTGCTCCAATCTCTACCAATAATATAATATTTTTATATTTTTTTAATAAATTAAAACCACTTGAGTAAAGAAATCTATTTGGGCAAAACAGGGAACTTATAGATTAAAGAGTAATAAAGGTTTATCTAAGCTATTATATTTGCAGCTAGCTAAATACCACCTACCCTCACAGTCAGCTTTTGCATCTAGAATTTTTGCCTTGAAATGAATTCTTAAAGACTACTGCAACTCCAGCATGTGTACTACTACTACTGTCACGTGCTACTTTGGCAGTTATCCACCTTTTGTTTATGCTATTCCATTGGGTGTTTTTAGGTATGTTTCCTGAATAAAAAATACATTGGTTTTGGAATTTACAGAACAGGTGAAAAAACAGTTTCCTTTTATTAGAAGATTGCAGACCTTTAACATTCCAAGTATCAATAATCCAACTTTCTTAGAACAGCAAAACAAATGGTGAAAATAAAATATTTAGTATTAATGTTAAAAGTAGTGATAAACACAATTACAAAGAGTATTTATAGAGCAAATGGATTCTTAAAAACCTGGGATAAATCTTATCCATTTAACAAAATCTAGTTTAATTATATGAGAGACACCATATAAATAGCAATAACAAAAATTTGGTACAACCTGTCTTATAATAAGCCACCTAATAATAATAAAGGGCCTGTCCCCTAAGTCCCTAACCTGAGAGGCCTGAGAAATATGTGCAATAGTGAGAGCAACATGAATAGACATTAATAGATAGTAAAATTAAAAGTTTTCCTTATTGATTAACATACTCATAACTTCTAATAATCTTTTTAATTGCCTTGTTGCAGGTGAACAGCAACGGACTGTTGCAAGAGAGGTGGCGTGAGAATGAAGATATATGCAACAGCTCAGGTAGAGCTCCTAGCTCAGTTGTTGTCAGATGAAAGTTGCACTTCAATAGCAATTATTTCTAAAAGTTTAAATTACAGACTGGTTATCAAAACTTAAATAAGAAAACAGTTTGTTTTGCAATATATAAGGCTGGCCACATATTACTATCAAGGTAGCTACCAATGAAATCACTGTTTCATGTGGGCATAAGTAAGAGTACACACTGGAAGTGTGCAGGAGATGATGAGATAGACTAGAAGAACTGAAAGTCAAAGAGGGAGGAGACTGGAAGGTATAGATGGGGTATACAGTAGAAAAGATGTAGAAAGGCCACACACGGAATAATGGGTTGCTTTTGGGTGTGGTATGCTTGAACATCTTGCTGATGGGAAGGAGAAGTACAAGTATCCATTGATTCCAAAGGCATTTCATCTAATTCTGAAGTAGAAACCATGAGCTAAAGTGGGATGGCAGGAAAATGATGGTGCAAGCTAAATGGAATATTGGAGGACTAAATAACTCTGTTAATTCTTTTGCATTTCGTAATGGACTGACATTTCATTTAGGATTAGTTTTCTGGTTTACATCCACTGACTGCTGCATCAAACTCCAGGTCCCCAGCAGTCCTGCACAAGACAAAGTGGGTACCAAAACATGATTAAATATAAGTGGGAGAGTACTGCTTCATCTACCAAGGCAGAGAGACGTACAAACAGCTATGCTGCAGTACACTACAGTGAAGTATGAGGAGGTAGGAAAATTGAGGAAGAAAGGTTGTGGGCTGGCCAATGGGTCAAGCAGCTCAGGAAGGGAAAGAAGGGTGACACTGCTGCTAAAAGATGAGGCAGTAAATGAAGAAAAGGTGAATAAGAATGAAGCCGTAATTGATTTTAGTCAAATGAGTGGTATGATGCATTATAATGTTATTGGAATGTTGCTGGAATCAGTAATACTGGTTGAGTCAAGACCAGTTTGAGATGTTGAAGACTTTCCTCATGTGTCACAGGAAACAGTGTGGAGAGGAGGAATGGCAGTGAATGACAGGGATTTTAATGTCTGTGTTGTCACAACCTAGGGAGGATAGCCTGTCTGGAAGGCTAGAACGGAAGTGTATGGAGGTAGTGAGAGTAGACATGGAGAACTGAGAGTTGTTGATACCAGCTTGGAGGTTTGGATGGGGAAGACTAGATTTAGAATTAGTAGGGATTACATAGTGCAGGCAGGCTATTAGGTTAGTTTCTTTTCAAGAGGAAGGAAGAATCTAAGAAGTAAGGGACACCTGGGTGAAGGAAAGAAGCATCTTGGATACTGCAGTGGTGAGACTAGCATCAGACTGGTAGTATAAAGCAGAATGACAGAGCATAGAAGTGGAATTTATGTGACTGGAGGGAGAGGGATCAATAAAAAGGACCTTGGCAGGATATGAGGAAAAGTACTGTCCAGAAGAAAATAATGAATAATGTGTTAGGAAAGAATTTCGGACAGAATCCAGTGAGACTTGTGTGGAGGTGTAGACTAATGGGGAAGGGGGATAGAAGGAAGGAGAGACAGAGACAGAATGAGGATAGAAGGAAGATGGAAGTGGTAAAAGAAGACGTTGCAACACGCAGGCACCACACCCAAGGGGTACTATAGGAATAGATTCAAGTGCTGAAGTGGAATATAAGGTAAGCTAAATGGAAAAACATGGAGGAGGCAGAATGTGTGATACAGTAGGGGATACAGCAGGGAAGCTTTTGACATGGAGCCTGTAGGAAGAAAGATAGGATAATATAGTTAGCAGGGTGATGTATAAGGAAGAAAAAATAGTACAGGACAGGAATGGAGGATCTGAAGTGTCTGCTAAGATTTATGGAAAATATTATAGTGGAATGAAAACAGGAAAAGACAGATGTGCGGGAGGGGATGAGGTTAACTGAGTCTGAAAGGTAGCAGATGATACAAGAAAGATTGTGGTGAAGGATGATGTAGGAGTGATCTACCATTTAACAAAAAACTGGATTTTTGAACCAATTTTTGTAAGATGTCAGAAAAGAAGGTGATGAAAAAACTGAGGAATCAAATTAGTTAGGCAATGAGAGGGATGGGTTCTGCAAATATGGAAGGAAGCTGTGGTAATTCTGTTAAGAAATGGGATGGCAAAAAAATTGGTGAATTATCTGATTTCTCTTATGAACATGAAAAACTTCTTACTGGAAGCAGCTCAGTGAGAGTATGGCCTTGGAGACTAGGATGAAAGATGTAGACACAGTATTATTTGATATTTAAAAAGCCAGGGATCATGTGCTGATTAGAGTACTGGAAATGAAGTGGCAGGTCCTAAAATAGATAATGTAACACAGAGCATTTTTTTATCTGCACTCCATGTAATTATTGATGCCACTTTAAAATCCCTCGGACATAAAACTTTACAGGAACTGCATGACTTCACCAACCATTACAGTTAGTAATAAGTGAAATCTTGCCACATAAATAGCTTTTGTACCTCTCTGCAACTAGCATATGTTTAGGAGATACAACCTCTATAAATAGGAATTCTTGTCTAATCCACTGCAGATCAATATGCTCTTTAAAGTAAAATCCATTTACGTTGCTTTATTTGAACCTGAGTAGCAGGGCATCATAAGTCACTCTAACACTAGAAAACCCTTAAGTTCTGAATAATTTTCTTGCTAACTGTAGTCTGTAAGGGATAGCTACACAGACTTTGTCAAGTAAAAATCAAGTCAACTATACCTGTGGTAAAGAGTGGTGAATTTCTGACTACTGTTCAGATGACTTAGGCTTGAAAAACAACCGGAGTGTTGGAAGAGCCAGCTAGGAAAGGATAACAGTAAGTGATCAGTGTCAGCTTTCTCAACCCACAGTAAATGTTAGTATGCATAAGGGAAGGGTAGTTTAGACCTCAGGCATAATTTCTTATGCTTTGTGAGAGGAAGTGGGGGGGGGGTTACAAGCCTGCCAAGGAGTGCACTGCCTTCTAGCCAGATATAGCAGTAGTACAAAAATGCACCTGCTTGGCTCCAGAATGTAGAGGTGCTTGCCAAGAAAGAGAAGAAGGTGTTAAGAACAGAAGACAAATACCCTTCATCCCCATAGTCTTTGGACACTGAGTAGTGGAGGAAAAATAGGATAATGGGGGGACGTAATGGTCACAGGTAAAGGGGGAGGTGAAAACATTAAATGTTTACGGGCAGTAAAATCTTGAAATATTAACTGGTAGTAAAATCTCCATGGAAATGTACAAAAGCTGGTGATAGCAAGTGGGCGTATGTGCCATTTCTCCCTTTGGGACTACAGGTAAATGGAATTCACTGCTCACTCTCCTGAGATATTAGTTACCTTTTTGCTGGCACACAGTCTCAGTCCTGTTGTAGAATGTTTTTCTAACCAGATAAAACTGTTTAAATAAAATACTCAGCAAGTATTGACAATTTATTAATTAACCATAAAATGTCAACCAAGAATAAGCAGCAGTTACAATGCAGCAAAGTAATATGAACAGGAGAGGGGAAATAAGAATTTTAAATGCTGTAGTTTGACCTCCAAAATTGCAAAAAGCGCAAATGTACAGAAAATACTGATATTTTAGTGAAAACAATCAGCATCTTACAGACCATCTCAAACAGATGTCTCAAGGTTGGACTGTTTACTGGTTAAATGCACACCTCTCAACCTGCAGACATCAAAAATCTGGACAAAGGTTCTTGAAAAGTAAGTACATCTGGCCAAAAATCTGAATGTGCATACCCAAAAAGCATAACTCCTCTCATTTCAAATAAAATGGTGGGATACCACCACTCAGAAACACACATATATAAAGACTTTAAAAAGTGACAAACTGGCACAAAATGCAAACACAAGTGGAACGTATACATGAGCCTATATAAACATTATACCAAATATGAATACATCAAAGACTACAAGCTAGAGTAGCACAGAAAGAACCTTAATATCCAAGAAACATCACTTTGCAGGCAGTAATGTAACATATAATCTGTGTGACAGTCAGTAAATCAATTAGCTTCAAGTTTCTTGGAAGGTTTGGGAAAACAGTTGCAGCACACTACTATTCACCCAAGAGTCCCACAGGTGGTATGTAATCACATCAGAACAGAGGATGGCAAACAAAAAATACAATATTTAGTCAGGGCTTAAAAATACTGAGAGGTATCTCCCCAAAAGCCATGAGCTGTTCTGAAGGTACCACCTCAGCAGGGAGACAGAACAGTACTACCATGAAAACTTACCAAAAAATCTGTGGCACATAGTAAAGAAATATATGAGAAAATGTAGGAGTTGAAGACATTGGTTGACTGAGCAGCACATTAACTACAGCTCTTCCAGTGTGAAAACTAAAAAAATTTGTTTAAAAGACAGTGAAAGTTATTAATGTGTCGGAAATTCAGTTACTGTCTAGCAGACATACTGCCTGGATTCTTTCAAGACTAGTCAGTGATTTTTCTCAAAAATCTAGTTTTGAAATAACTGGTTGATTGAATATATGCAGATGGCTTTCTACACTCAGGAGCTTAATACTGTTTACATCTGTAGTAATACATTCAGGTGCAAGCACTATCAGTGTGCACTTCAACATGGAAATCCAAGTTCTAGGGCAGACAATGCCAGTACAAATGGTCACTGATTTGAAGCCGAAGCTTCAAGAGTTACATTCTATTTCTGCATATGTATATATTTTGTTATTAAACGGACAAGGGGGGAGGACGTAATTATTTGAACTGTTTGGAAAAAATTTGACAGGAGTACAAACAAGAGTAAGACTGCAGGTGCATAAAATTCATATTATTCAAGTGTTACAAGGTATGTATAACCTGCTAGCAAAAATAAAATATTTAGCAGAAATAATATGCATTATAAATGATTGTAACTTTAAAATGACTGCATTGTCAATTTTAACATGGAATGTAAATAGCCTTACAAGCACAAAAAAAAAAGCTAAGAATATTATATTATATTATATTATATTATATTGAGAAATGTAGGGTACAAATTCTCATGTTGCAGCAGATGCATCTGAATAGTAATGAACATACAAGTTTAATAAACATATTTATTAAATTTTCAGCAGAATATCAAGGAAATGGGTTGTTATTATAATGACATAAAGCCAGCCTCCAATTGTGGGTGGGTGGGGGGAGATAATAATGAAAGATTTGTGGCAATGAGGGGATAATGTCAAGAGAGAGGCTTACTTTAGCAATTATCTACATCCCCCCAAAACTGCATTTATTGAGTTTAGAATAAACTTTGGAGAAATAAGTTTTAAGCAAGGTGTTTTACATAGAGATGGAGACTGGAATGTTGTGTATAGCAGTGAGGATTGTGTCAGAGGGCCCTAGTAGGGGAAACTATAACTAGGCAAGTTCAACTGAAAAAGTATATGAAAGTATTTGGTATGCAAGATATTTCTTCAATAGCAGTGGTTCATAGGGAGTTTACATAATATTCTCCAAAGTACAATAACTGGCCTACATTGGTTAGAATCTATATATCACAGGAGTATGCAGAGCTGTTTAAAAGCATTGAGATCAATCCAATAATAATAATATCTGATCATGAGCTTAAATAAAGATAAAAGAAACTAATTCTTTTGAGCTGAGATATAGAAACGGAATTGCTTAGACACAGTAAGGCCTCATTAAGTTTAATTCTATTGGCTGCAAAAAAGCAATTACTAAAAATGGAAATCAAAAACAAAACCAACTGTAACAGAATTACTGAATGTTGTAAAGGATATAAGAACTGGGAGTGGGATCATTAGAAAATGGAAGGAGCAAGCTAAAAAAATAAAAAATAAATAAAATAAAATAAAAATAAATTGAAGCTGTGGGGATGTATACAGAATAATGTTCAGGAGGAGGAGTGATATTTCAGGGAAGGCAGGATTTAGGACGTGAGCAATCTATGTAATGTTAAACTGAACAATAATTAGGACAGAAATCATATTTATATAACACATGAAAAAATCTGTGTAATAGTTTGTTTTTTCTTTTATAACTGAATGTATATTCATGTCACTACACAATATGCAATGTTAATAAGGATGTTTAAAAAGATACAAGGAATTAATACAACAAACTCAGTAGCATTTTCCTACAAATGTATTAAAAATGGGAATTCAAAGAGTGAATAACAGGTAAAATCTGAGTTACTAGGGCAGATAGGAATGGTTCTTAAAAAGCTAGCTAAAGCATGGGATAAAATGAAGATAAACTTTACAAATATAGTGGAAATAAGGAAGAGAGGGAGAGATGCTGGAGAAAAGTAATAAAAATTATTTAGAAGGACTGGCAAATTAAAAAGTTGCAGAAGGGGAGGGTTAGAGATCAGAAGGAGAAACAACTGTAGCATACTAAAATAAGTGAAAATCTAGGCAAAATGCATGAATACAAGAAAATAGTTGTCAAACAATTGTTTTTTATCATAATCCTGGAGTACAAAAATTATTAGCACAAAGACTTTGGCAACAGAAAGTGGAAAGAGCTATAGCAAAACTTAGACAAAATTACAAAAAGGTTAACTTGGAATCCTAAAGATATCATTTTAGATATTCTGGCAATGTTATCCAAATTTATATCAAGCCAAGGAGTATGGAAAAGGGATATAACTGGAAGATTTTTGGGAACCCCAGATATTCAAATGCCTGAAAAAAGATGAAGCGATTTAATGTCAGGATAGATAAAGGAGAAATAAAAATGGTGCTATATAACCAAATAACCAAGCAAAAGGGAAATGTCTGGAATGGATGGAATTCCTGTAGAAATCTGGAAGTTGGGAGGAAGAAGGCTGTTGAAAATTTGTAAGGCAATATTTAATAATATTTTGAGGGGGGGATACCTGCATCTTGGAAGAAAGAATTGGTGATAGTCTTACTGAAGGAGGGCAAGGACCCTGCAGACCCAACATCAAATAGACCATCATTGATTCTATACCACAATTACAAAGTGTCAATGCCTATATTAGCTAAGAGAATGACAAAATTTTAACCAATCCAACAGTTAATGAACAATACAGTTTTGTGAAATGGACCACTTTGTTATTTGCATTATATTTATAGCCATTGGCAAAGAAAGTAAGGGACTCAGAAATTCAAGGACATAATTGGTATGGGATTCAAGAAAAGCTGGCTTTATATGCAGACATTATTATTTAGTACTTGATTAAACAAGAAAAGGATATCCAAGTATTGTGGAACATTGAGACAGTTTCAAGTCTTTTCAAGATATAAAATTAAGTAAGCTAAAGCAAAGGTTTAGCTGTAAACTATGTACCCACACATGAACTGGTTTAGCAATACCCATATTTATGGAGACATGATAAAATGAAATATTTACGAGTATGGATTAAAAAGGATTCTGTTATGGCAGCTACGAATATGTGGTAAGAGACTAAACATAAGATAATATAAAAAATGAGAAAATGGAAGCTCTTGTTTTTGGATACAGATAGCAAGATACAAGCAGTGAAAATGTTTTTAGTCCCTTTAGCTTTATACACTGGTCAGGCATATTTTTATCAACCAGAGGAGAAGTCATGGTCAGTAATTAATAAACAGTTGAAGGGTTTTATCTAGGAGGGAAAAAGAGCAAGGGTGAAAGGGATAAACCGAGCCTTCCAACAGAACAAGGTGGTTTAGGATTACTTGATTTAAAGGTGTATTTTAGATTTAAACAGTTACAGTTCATATACATTATAGAAGCAGAAAGCTACTATTCAAAGTAGAAAATGGTGATGATGGGGATTTAAGAAATAAGGAGAGACTGAAATTTTGGATGTAGACCGTTGAGCAGAATTACAACAGACATACAGAATAATACATTCATAAAGTAGCAGAAGGTATTCTAAGAACTAAGCCAACTCTAGAATGGTAAAAGGAGATTTTTGCCGAAAGGGATGACTGCAATTTGGGGTACAGAGAATATGCAACACAGGGCTGGAATTTACTGGAGAAAGCTGACAAATGAAGCAAGGTATTGGAAGCAAATAACAAGAGAGAGAAAGGTAACAGAATGTGAATAGGCCAAGAAGACATTTGGACTGCAGACTAGAGATTGCCTTCCCTATCAGGGATTGATATTAGCGTATAGGTAAAGAGAAAGGAATAGATTAATCCTAAGTGAAAGACCTGCTCTGGTGCAGTTTTTAGTTGAATCTAGAAGAGAAGCTGCTATTAAAAAGGTATAATTAGTAGACCATATAAAATACTGCACAATAACTATAGGAATCGATCAGAGAAAGTTAGAAAAGATTGGATAAGCAATTCACAATAAAATAATGGGAGAACATGTATGGCTCCTAAATATGCAATAAGGTCCTACAGGATTTAGGATTTTTGGTTGGAAGCTTTTGCATAGGTATTTTTATACTGCGAGCAGACTCCAAAGAATTTTTCCTTAGGTAGATTGTAAATTTTGGAGGTATGATGGGGAATGTCAAGTTTTAAATGAGTTTAATGACAAACCCAAAAGAATAGCCTGACATAACTCTTGAGGGTATATATTATATTAACCAAGAAGATGTGCTATTAAGTTGGTGTCTTGGTTTAGAAATGTTAAGACATAGTAAAAAAACTTAACATTACTAGTACTCAAAAAGTAATTACACAACAGTACAAATCAATAATTAAACCTGCTGTAAATGAAGTACTAAATACTGTAAAGAAAATAAAATTAATAATGACAGGATCATTAAAAGATGGAAGAAGTAATTTTCACCAAAATAAGTGGTGCGTTTAGGAACAATATATACAAAGCAGTGGTCAAATGTAAGACCAAAATAAGTACGTTGGTAGGAACTGTAAGGTAAAATCTGTATTTTTTTTTTCAAATCTGTATGTTCTAACTTACAAGAGTAAAAGTACAGTTGTGTACACTTACCATAAATGTAGATGTTCGAGTGTATTCACTGTTGCAGTCCTTACAAAATGGGTTATCCAGCTCCCGGTAGCCCAAAGTCGGGCAGAATACCAAAGTCCTTGGTATATGACGTCGGCTGCCTTCGGTTTAAGCCTGACACCAGGACGTCGGGTATAAAGGAAGGCAGCTGACGCCATTTCCTCAGTTTTTCTTGCCTTAACTGTCAGGAGACCCCAAAAAAGGATAGACCAGTAAAAGAAAAATCCAGTCTGTGCCCTAGGTAAAAAGGGGAATAGAAGGGGGGTGGAGGAACTAGGACTGCAACAGTGAATACACTCGAACATCTACATTTATGGTAAGTGTACACAAGTGTACTATGTTCATTGTATTTCACTGTTGCAGTCCTTACAAAATGGGTTGATTCCCAAAGCCCAGGAAAAAATAAAAGGGAGGAGGAACACTCACTGTTTAACAGTTTGTAAGGATGTCCTGCAACACTGCAGTGGCAAAACCAGCCCTGAACTTAGAAAACAACGGTAAATTGTAATGCTTTGTGAAAGTGTGGACAGAAGTCCAGGTAGCTGCTTCCAGTATGTCCCTAGTAGGTACACCGCTTAAAAAAAGCTGCTGAGGTAGAGGCTGCCCTAGTAGAATGGGTCCTAATATTCTGTGGGGGAACCTTGCCATGCTGTAAGTAACAAAAGTGAATACAATGAGCAATCCACTTAGAAATGGTCTGTTTAGAAATAGCTTTGCCCTGAGCTGCAAAACTGACTAACAACTGATCCGACTTTCGAAAAGGTTTAGTCCTGTCCAGGTAAAACCTAAGCTGTCTATGCACATCCAGGGAATGCAGTAACCTGTCTCCTTTATTCTGAGGATTAGGAAAGAAGGTAGGCAAGTGGATAGACTGGTTAAGAGACAGGCTAGAAACCACCTTAGGCATAAAAGAGGGATTAGTTCGAAGAGAAACCCGATCCACATGGAAGATGATAAAAGGCTCTACTGCCATTAAGGCCTGTAACTCAGAAACTCTCCTAGCTGAAGTAATAGCCAAGATAAAGGCAGTTTTCCAGGAGAGAAACTTCAAATTTGCTGAAAAGTGTTTAGAATGGACAAATCCAGAACATGGCACCAGGTGCCCCCTTTTTTGGGAACCAGGAAAAGTCTTGAGTAAAAACCCTGGCCTATCTGTAGTGCAGGAACAGCTCTATTGCTCACAGGCTTAGCAAAGAAGAAACTTGTTTTTTTGCTTCTGCCCTTTGATGTGGGGGGATATCTGGGTGGACCGGGAAGGTGTGAAAGGAGAACTTGTAGCCTTGGGATACTATTTTGAGCATCCATTTGTCGACTGTGATGGTGTACCAGACATCTGCAAAAATGACTAATCTTCCCCCAAAGGAAACCCTGGGCCCGCAGAGGCAGGCAGGGGAAGGCCGGAGTCATTGGGAATGCTAGCTTTGGGAAGTTAGCTTAGAACTCCCTGATTTTGAAAAGGAAGCCTGCCAGTGCTTAGCCTTTTGAGGGGTGGAAGTCTGTCCCCTAGAAGACCTATAACCCCTAGGCCTAGAACGACCCTGCTTGCTAGGGTCAGCAAAAGTCCAATTCTTAGAAAGGTAATGCCTACTAAAATGAGGAGGCTGCACGTGCAGAAAATCCTTAACAGTTTGTATAGATTTGGCCTTATCCTCCAACTTTTCAGCACCTCTTCTGCTTTGCTACCAAAAAGATTGTCCTTGTGCAAAGGTACATCCAGTAATTTAGATTTGACAGGTTCAGAAAGGGACTGTTCCCTGAGCCAAGCATGTCTTCTAATAACAGAACCAGTGGCTGCTACCCTGCAAGAAGCCTCCAAAGTGTCAAAACCACAATGTAGAGAATGTTTAGCGATGAGTGGCAGAATTCAATAAATCTTGCATGTCCTTACTCTCCATCAGGGAAGGAACACCAGCAATTCTAGACTTAATAGCCTCCACAGTATGCTACTGATACTTAAGCATATGAAAAAGACAATTAACAGACCTAATAGTCAGGGTGGAAGAAGTATAAACCTTTTTACCCCATCTATCTAAGGCCCTAGATTCCCTGTCAGAAGGAACAGGATTTTTAGCAACTGTGGCTTTAACACCTTTAGGGCCCTGAGAAATAATCGCTGGATCAGCAGTAGGATTCTTAAAAAGGAACTGATGAGAATCAGGAACTCTATAATACCTGTCAGGCTTTCTGGGAGCAGGAGGAACAGAATTAGGAGTCAAGGAATTCTCCATGGAAACATCATCAACTACTTCCAAAACCGGAGGGATAGCCAAAGGCTTATGCTGTGGCACACATCCAGGAATTCCCTAATCTGTTTATTAGACTGAGGGTAGTCTTGACTTTCCCATTTGAAATGCTCCCTAAGAGTATTCAGAGTATCTTCAAAAGAAAAATCTTCTGGAGGGGAGGCAGATGGGATGGAATCTTCTGCATCAGAATCCTTAAAACCAGAAAAAAGTTGAGAGTTTCCCTCTTCATCAGCAGAAGTGCTGGAAACCTCAGAGTCTGAGGCAGACGAAACTTCAGGGGACAATTCCCTAGCCCTTTTAGAAGGAGGAGCCTGAGAGTCCCTGATAAGAGTCAATAGATCACTAGCCATCTTAATAATCTGAGATTGAGGCATTTGAGGGGAGGCCGGTGCCTGCTTAGGAGTAGATTTTCGGCTGGAAGGCCTGCTAGAAAGCCGGAAAGACTCAGGAGGCCTAGCCACCTCAGAAGTCTGAACCAAGGTTGTCGGTCTGGATCTGGTCTCCAGGTGGAGAAAAGAGGCATCAGATGCCGGCGCCTGCTTAGCGGTTCCAGATCCATCAGAGGTGGTGACTGGCGGAGGGTCAGAAGATGAAGTGGAAGCCTGCGGCATGGAGGACTCAGAAGAGGCCTCCGCAGATGCCTGCTCCTGAACACCTGCAGACTGCCGGGGCAATGAAACTGCCTCACTGACTACTGCTGGGCCGAAAACTAGTTTAACAGGGACATCATCGGTTAATTTGACCCTAAGCCTGTCGCGGTCCTTATCCTTGCATTTCTTAGGCACATGTGAAGTCAGGAGACCAGACGCCATACCGACGAACTTAGGCAAAACTCCAAAATGCTTGAACAAAATCCTAGCTCTACGGCGAATGGTACGTGGGTTGAAAGAAGCACAAAGAACGCAATTATGGATGTCGTGCTCAAGGCCCAAACAAGTGATACAATAGGAGTGAAAATCATGGTGTGGAATCTGTTTTCCACAGGCAAGACAGTTATTAACTTTCTCTGACATTCGTTAAACCAAGAAAAGAGGGTCTCCAACGGGGTACTTATCTGAGGTTGTCTTCAACTTAAGCAGTCGGAATACAAAAAGGAGGTACTCGGATGACCGGCACTCGTGGAAACACCTTCAGCTTCGGGCTCCACGGCATGAAAGACTGAGGAAATGGCGTCAGCTGCCTTCCTTTGTACCTGACGTCCTGATGTCAGGCTTAAATCGAAGGCAGCTGACGTCCGATACCAAGGACTTTGGTATTCTGGCCGACTGTGGGCTACTGGGAGCCGGATAACCCATTTTGTAAGGACTGCAACAGTGAAACATGATGAACATCAATAGTTATTATGGTAATTGTATATCTAATGCATGTGCATGACAATGTAAACTCTTGAGATATCTATTTTTTCATTATTAATGTAGAACCAATGTTGAAAAAATTAATAATGTGATTAAATGAGAAAAATGTATGGAAATCTTCTGAGACCAACATTCTATTTAAGTTTTAACATACAGCAAAGAAAAGAATCTCTGTGGTTAAGATTTCAGATTCAGTGTCCACTGATTAAGCTGAATGCAACTACTTTGACTGTAACATTCCATTGCACTGAGCATATACAGATTACTTACACAAAGCTGTAAGCTAAAGAAAAGCATTTTGTAAATTATTCATATTTTTTGCCAACGCCTGTGACCTGTAAAAGATGGAGGATGGAATAGAACATATCCACTCTCTCTCTCTCTGAGCATAAACTCCAAAGGATATTAAAAATTCTGCTTTGTGCCAGCTTGCAACATAGTCATACCTTTCTATGTAAAATGTCAGACCACTTTTGCTGAAGTTGGGTGGTCTCTGTTGATGCTACGGGTCTATATCACCATATCAAATGGTGATAATGCCAAACATTGAAAATATCGAAAGTTCACGAGAACGAACTTGCTATTGTGGGGGGCTGCACCCCCACACCCCCACTAAATATACATTCCAACTCCGAGGTCGCATTACAGTGAGGAAAGGGCAAATATCCCAATCCTCACTGTACCGCAACCCCAAAAACACAAGTTCATTCTCGTGAACTTTCGGTATTTTCAACATTCGGCATTATCACCATTCGATATGATGATAAAGACCTAATGCTACAGTCTGCCAATTATAATCTCAAAGAAAAATTCCACTAAAGAACAAAGGGAAATACAAAGACTGAATTCCCCATATCCCACTCACTAGAAAAATAAATGTATTTTATTCAATTATACTTAAACCACTAAAATGTCACCAGGTATTATCTGAAAGAAATCCTCTGTACGCAGTTACTCTACTGTTGGGATGATCAAGAGGAGTTAAAGTAACATCTTTTGTGATCAACTACAGAGAATAAAATTGACTTGTTATTTTCACAGTGCAATTTTCTAAAACCAAGGTTTAAGTCCTCACCTCTTCCATCCGTAGCTGCTTTCGCATCTTGACCATCTCCTCCTCAGCCTGTGCACGTTCCAGTAAAGCTGCTGCCTTTCCACGACTCACTTCCTGGTGAGATAAAACAAGGGTGCTTCTTAAAACATGCATGTTATCTAATGAGCCACTACAGTGTTGACAGCATCTGGAGTTAAGTGACTTTGATCAACAAGAGAGGAGGAAAATGAGGAGACAGTGCCATGCTGGGAGGGAAGCAGGGCTGAGTACAGAGAGCAGTGGACTGACATCAGGACAGAGAAGGAACTTGGCAGCTGTTTAGAAGCATGAAGCAAAAGGACCAGATGGACTGCATCCCTAAATGGTCTTGTGCTGCAGACCCCTCAACTGACATATTTAACAGCTTTCTAGCCAGTTGAGATGTGTCTGTAGAAGTGTCTGCAGTCTTTAGAAAAGTTGGTGTGATATCCTTGGATGTGGAGGGTGCAGATAATACAGCAGGAAAAATATAGGGAACTACAGACCTGTTAGCTTAATAGCAGTGACATGGAAAGTTAGGGAGAGAATGGAAAGTTTTGAGTTCCTAGAAGAAGACTACAATCTTTAGGACAGGAATAAACATTAGTTCAAGGCCAGAAGGTGCTATCAATCAAACCTGATCCAGTTTTATGATTGAGTGTCTTGGTATGAATTGTCAGGACATAGTGAGGCATTTAATATCAGTAGCAGTCAAAAAAAGCAATTACACAAAAGCAGAAATCAATTCTTAAACCCATTGTAAACGGAGTACTGAATATTCTAACGGAAATAAAATGGAGATGGGATCATTAAAAGGTGGAAGTAGTAGTTTTAACAAAAATAAATGCATAAATATAGTTATGATGGAAACTATATGCCTAATGTAATAGAAAGCGTTATTTAATCTAATATTTCTTTTTTCATTGTTATTAATGTATATGAACTCATGCTGCAAATAAATAATGTGATACCATCCATATAAAAGCTCTACCTCCTTCAAATCCAGAATTCCAAATTAAAGCATACCTAGTAAAAACACAGCAAATATAAATGTCTGCCTCAGGCTACATGACAACTACACCATATCTTCCCTTCTACCTTTTGTAATCATGCTCCAATACTCACAACACCAAATAAAACAAATGAAAATCCTTCTTGGCACACAAATGGAAATCTATAAAAAAAAAGGAAAGTGGAAAAAGAAAGGATGAAGGCAGGGAAGAGAAGAGATGGAGAATGAGAAGTTAAAGAAAAAGGAAGGTGGGGAGGAAAGTGATGAAAGGGGGAAAGAAATGGGGTGAAAATAGAGAAGGGAGAGAAGAAAAAATTCTAACCACTAAAAGGGTGAGGTGTAGGGGAGATTTCTTTTTTATGGCTTATTTGTGACACCCTTTATCAGGATGTAACTGCTTTCGCTTTCCAGTACTGTATGTATATTGCAACACATGTACAGACCCTTATTTGTTGCTTTGTTCAGTTCACACTGCTTTGCTTACTCATATTTTTTCTCTATGTATGTATATTAGAAGGGATTTGTATTGTCAGATATTTTTTTACTCCTGTATGTTGCCTTGCTTGTTCTTAAGAATGTATATGTTATTACATTTCTCTACAGCTTGTATTTGCCTGCTTGGCCTGAGCTGTATTTAAAAAGGGCCCTCAGACCAGTTCACTTACCTGGTTAACAAGTGTTAAATAAATAAATCTCATACCCATATATATTTCTGCTATATCCTTATTTTCTTCTGTCCTCATTTTATTTCATTACCTTGTTACAATATAACTTAATACAATTCACTGTAACTCATGCAAATTTATTACCTATACCCTTTGTGTTAAATTTGTTTAACAATGTTACATCCTCTTGTTGTTCGGTTTAATGATACGTGTGTTAAGTAACTTGAACTTCAGTTGTCTTGATACAACCCAGACGGTTTGCTATCAAATTTTTGAATGCAACTCCGTCGACTGCACTTTTGTCGAACACGGAAAGTTGAAAATGGTAATGTCGAACTCAAAAAGCCAACCTAGCAATGGGTTTTAACATGGGTCGAGATAGGGGCGAGGTTTGTAGTTCAGCAATAGCAGTGCACACCTATCTCGACCCATGTTAAAACCCGTTCCCTAGGTTGGCTTTTGGAGTTCGACATTGCCGTGTTCGACTTTCCGGTTTGACAAAAGTGCAGTCAACGGAGTTACATTCGAAAATTTGATAGCAAACCAACCGAGACAGTGTGTGAAATTGGTCATTTTTGATTAGTAACCTAGCCCAGTAAACAAGCAAACATGCATACATAAATAACTTCTCTCTAGCCTTCACCTTGATCATAAATGGAAACCTATTACTTTTATTTATTTTCTGCTGTTTTCTCTCTTTCTGCTAGGGCTGTTTTAAAAGTATTCTAAATTAAGACAAATACATAAGGACATTCAGTGTTACATAAAGACATTCAGTGTTGTGATCTCTTAAAACGCACCTATCTGCATAAAGGTTTAGTAAAAATGTAGTTAATGTGTCAGGGTGAAATTCTACACTTTTTCCATATAGAAAGTGGATAGTATTTTCACCAGTATTACCAGTGTCATACATTTTTGACTTGATACTCTTACTTGTTCTGAATGGTTGCTGTATAGCATGTGTATGTTTTGTACTTTATTACTAAAACTACTTATTTTTGCTTTCTGTACGTAGTCTGTAGACAAAAACAGGCTTTTGTGATCCAGGCACTCACCTGCTGAAAATGAAAACTAAAAAACAAGCAAATCAACATGGTGCACCAGAAGAGGACAGGAGAGGAGCCTGAGAAATGATTTTGAAAGCCTCATCAATTGGGCAAAATGGTGGTAGAATGGATTCAGTGCAGAATAAGACAACATACAGCTACTGAACCACAACAACCCTACTGTGAAATTAATGTGAAGAGGCTAAATTGGTGGGAAAAACCTACTGTGAAATGAATGTGAAGAGGCTAAATTGGTGGGAAAAGAGATGGAAAAGGAGCTGTGGGTGTTGATCACACCTGGAATGAACCATTAGGAGCACAGTGTAGGCCATGGCAAAAGCAAAAAGAATGGTACGGTGAATTCAAATGTTCCAGAAGCAAAAAAGTAAAGCATCCACTCTGCAGATCCCTCATTATGCCCTGGAATCAGACATGTATGCATTCAGTTTCAGAGAAAGACAGTTTATTAGAAAGGAAAGATAAGCATGAAATGTACAGAAAATATAGAATTACAGAATGTTCGTTTGGCAAGGGAAAGATACAATCATGCCCCTACAGAATGTTCCGTAAGGGAATGTTAACGCACATACAAGACAAGGCCTGAGAACCAAGGCTAAGAAGGCATGTAAAGCATTACAGGGGTTTGGTATTATTAAAATATACTTCAGATACAGTTGGGGAAGTGAGTCAGTTCATTCGACCTGACATTACAGAGAAGATTAAGCTACAATACAGACACTCGAGCCTGAGTACACAAAGATAGGTCAAATAAAGACTGTTTCAGTTTACATTATTCAGGACAATTGGATATATTTAGCAGCATTGTTATTACTAACCAGTATTTCTACTGATTGTTATTGTTTATCAGCACTGTTAATAAAGACAGTATTTGGAAATTGTGAACATCTAATAAAGCCTTATTAAATGAATTATAGTGTTTGGAGAATTTATTCTGAAAAATACATAAGAATTAGCCCATAAAAGAGAGACTGGCACCTGTTCAGCATGAGTTTGGGTAATTAACAGTAAAGACTCATACCAGCAATTTTTACACACTGGTATAACTATGCAGTAAATAACTGAATATAGCTGGAGTCTGGGGCTGCCAGACCCCCAGAAACCATAGGGTTATAGATAGCCTGATATGCAATTTAGGGTGTTTTTCAAACTTTTGGTCTAATGATGGCCTAAACAAAAATCATAAGTAAGGAAAGAAATTGTATTTGTTAACTGATAGAAAAAAAACTGATTGCATCTGGGACGTAATGCTAAAATATGACAAAAAATAAGTTATGTACTCACCATAATGTTCCATGTGAGTTGTTCATCTCGCCTTTATTCTTACTGAAGGGTTCGGAGCGGATTCTCGGCTCCGACTCTGCCAACTGCGAAAGCTCGAGGTCTTCAACCAGCTCGAGGCCAACTCCCTATCCCATGATGCAACTTGTGCTTCCCTCAAATCTCTTTATGTGAAATTGTTCTATCTCGCCATTCATTCTTACTGATGGGTAGCATCCCAAGCATTATCTTTCTCGGGTGGCTCATGGGAGAATATTCTTCAAGACAGTGGAACCAAAGGAAGCCCTGTCCTTGGAGGTCTTGTCTACTTTGTAATGAGTGATGAAGGTATGAGACCTTGACCAAGTAGTTGCTGCACAAACAGTATCTAAAGGTAATTTTGTCATAAAGGCTGATGAAGTAGATATAACTCTAGTATAGTGAGCCTTTATCTTCTGTTGTAATGGTGTATTCACTGAATTGTAAGTGAAGGATATACAATCTGATAATCATTTTGATAAAGTGGTTTTCGCCACTGGAGTGCCTTTTTTTAGACTCTGAAAAGGAGACAAAGAGATGATCTGTTTTCCTGAAATGTTTGGTCTTGTCTAAATAGAATCGAAGATGTCTGTGAATATCAAATTTGTGCAGCGTATATTCCATCTTATTAGTGTATATAGGGAAAAATATGGGCAATTCAATAGATTGGTTGAGATTTGTCTCTGAGCAAACTTTAGGTAAAAATGAAGGATTCATTCTGAGTGAGACTCTGTCATTATGGAAAATCAAATAAGGGAGTTTAATGGACAAGGCCTGTAACTCTGAAACTCTCCAAGCAGAAGTAATAGATATTAAAAATATGGTTTTCCATGACAGATATTTCAAGTCACAAGATGAGGCTGGCTCAAAAGGGGGTAGGATTATTTGGGAAAGAACAAAATTTAGATTCCATGGCATAGCTGGAGCTTTGATGGGTGGTCTCAAATGAACAGTACCCTTGAGAAAGGCTTTGGAGAGTCTATGTGACATATTAGACCCCTGGTCACCAAGATGAAAGTTAGAAATTGTTGCCAATTGAACTCTAATGGTTGCTGCCGCTGCCCCTTCATTGAAAAGTTTAGTCAAAAACTCCAGAATGGATGAAATTGAAGGCAGGTATGAGTCAATATTGTTCTGAAATGCCTATATAGCAAACCTCTTCCATTTACTAAGATATAACTTCCTGGTAGACGATTTATGAGAGGATGTTAAAATATGCTGAGCCGCAGCCGAGAGGTTGTGAATCCTGGCTATTTTTGGAACTGGAGCAGCCAAGCTGTCAGTTTGAGGGACTGAAGAGAAGGATGGATACCCCCTGATGAAGGAGTCAGGAGATCTGGCACTGGATCCAGAATCCAAGGTTCTTCCAATAGATGATGCTGGAGGAAGAGGAACCACATTTGATGAGGCCAGTAAGGGGCTATTAGAATGATGGTCCTTCCCAGAACCTTGGCTTTCTGTAAAACTATGGGTATCAGAGGGAAAGGAGGGAAGGCATAAAGGAGACCCAGGGGCCAATTGTGTACAAGTGCATCCCTTGGGGCATCCCCTGGAGGAATTAGGGCAAAGTAGCTTCTGCATTTCGTGTTTGTTGGAGTTGCGAAGAGATTGCAGCAAGGCTGGCCCCATCTGCGGAATATCCTTTCTGCTACTTCTTCTTTTAGGGACCACTCGTGAGGCAATAGAATTGCTCTGCCCAGTTTGTCTATCACATTGGATGTGTGCTGCTATCAGAAAGCGCTGGGTGGAAGTTGCCCATTGCCATACTCTCAGGGCATCTCAACACAGGGGATAATATCTATTTCCTCCTTGTTTATGTACCAGACCACTGACATATTGTCCGTCTGAATTGCAATAGTTCCCAGAGGGAGAGAGTCCTGAAAGGACTGCAACGCTAGAAGTACCGCTCTCATCTCCAGGACACTGATATGCAGATGAGCCTCGTATCACTTCCACGTGCCTTGTTCTGTTCTTCCCTGATAATGCCCCCCCACTCTATCAGGGAGGCATCCGTGGTCATTGTGGCTATGGGAGTAGGTAGAACTAAGGGGCAATGGGCAACCTAGAGTTACTTGGTGAGATGTCAGCCACCACTGAAGGTCCTTTTTGCAGGAATTTATCAGGATTTTGTGTGACACTGGGCGTTCTTGAAAAGACCATTGCGTGAACAGGAGCCATTGCAGTACATGCATATGCATCTCACCTAAAGGAATCGCAATGATTGCTGCCGCCATTGTACCACTGTAACCAGGACTTTTTCTCTCGGGGGCAGGTCCAGGACCTGTTTTCATTGGACACAAACTCTTTCTGGTGGAAGGTTTAAGGTCATGGTAATGGTATTTAGCTCTGCTCCTATAAAAACGGTATGTTGCAATGGTGACAAGGCAGATGTTTCTGAATTTATAGTAATCCCCAACTGACTGCAGAGGTTCAAAGTTGTGTCCCTTGGTTGTATGAGTTGATGCCTGGTGGTGGCAGTGAGGAGCCAGTCATCTAGGTATGGAAACACCTGGAATCCCAAACATCTCAGATGAGCCATGACCACTGCCATGCATTTGGTGAACACTCTGGGGGCTGTAGTGAGACCAAAGGGCATAGTGCAAAATTGATAATGACTGGCTCCCAGTCAGAAGTGCAGATGATCTCTGGATGGCCTGTCCATTTTTATGTGGTAGTACGCATCCTGGAGATCTATCAAACACATCCAATTCTCTTTCCCTAAAAAGGGAAGTATTGACTAAAGTGTGACCATCCCGAATTTTGTCTTTCTTACTGACTTGTTTAGTCTGCTGAGATCCAAAATGGGCCTCCAGTCCCCTGTTTTCTTTGGAACTAAAAAGAACCTTGAGTAAGTTCTGGATCCTCTTTGGTCTTCTGGGGCTGGTTAATGACTCTTTTCCAGCAACCTTTGAATCTCTGTAGCTGCTTGTTCCCTTGACTGGGTGGAATGTCTGGGATTTTTCTTATGAGGGGGAGTGGCAAAGGGAACTGCGTATCCTCTGGATATGATGCTTTGTACCCAGCGGTCTTTTGTTTTTAGTCAGGCATGTGGGAAGCATCCCCCGACTGCCTCCAGAGATGGACAGGCGGGCCTCCTCTCAAGAGCGCTGATAGGGCTTCCCAAAGAACTGGTTTCTGTTGCCCTGATTCTGCAGACCCCCTCTGCTGCGTGGGTGGCATCTTCCATTGTTATCCCCTCCTCTGCCTCTAGAGGGGGGGTTCACCACAAGTGTCCTAGAAAGCTCCTTGAGTTTTACGGAACCACATCTTCCCTCCATTTGACCTTTGGGGTAAGACCTGGTAGGGGTGGAAAAACGGACTCCGCCAGACAGACAGTTTCCTTCACTCTGGGAACAAAAAGGGACGAGCCATTGAAAGGGGTGTTAATAAATGTTGACTTAAAGGGCTCCACAAAGGAACATAAGTGCATCCAGGAATGTCTCCTAAGAGCAATTCCTGTACCCACTGCCCTACTTGTTCCATCAGCTGCATACGAGACCAGACGCATGGAAGAGTTTACAAGAGAATTAAGGTAGTGAACTGGGAAGTTACTTTCTCTGATACCCCCGCAGCTACTGAACCCTGTAGAGTATCTCCTAGCTCTTTCAGGAGATCCCCTTGCAACCTTGTAAAGTGTCTTAGATAGTTCAGTGAACGAAGAGCAAAAGTCACTGAACTAAACATGCGTTTACCATATCTGTCCATGATCCTAGAATCCTTATTACGAGGATCGACAGACATAAAAGTTTCTGACAGTTCCTTCTTGGTGGCTGCCGCCACCACCATAGCATCAACGGCCACTCCTTTAATCAGGAAGGTCTTGTCCTGGGGAGAAGTTATAAATTTATTAGGCCTCTTAGGGACAGGCTCCATGGTATCCGGGGACTCCCACGCCCTTTGAGAGATTAGCTCAATCAGCTCATTAAAGGGTGGAGACACCCAAGTGGTGGAAGGCTGAGACCCAAAAGCCTTCAGGAGGACTGACTCATCATCAGTAGGGTTAATGGGCTTCCAGCCACCCCTCTTGTTTAAGAATTTCCAAGATATCCCCGAAAGAGATTTCTTCAGAGGGGGATCGTGGGGACCCTTCTGACTCATGTATGTTAGTATCCGATGTGATGGATTCCTGTGGGGAGTCCAGATGCTTCCTCTTGCAAAGACTCTTCCTGGGAACCTCCTCAGTGGGAGCTTCTGGGGAGGTCTTGGAAGAGCAGGTCTCACCCAATGGGGTGACCTGAGGCTCTGGGTCTCTATGCTTTTAAGGGACCAGTGAAGCAGATGCAGACACAGGTGCTTTAGGGGAGGAGGTTGCTGGTACCAATGATGTTAGTGCCTGAGGGGACAACACTCTCCTCATGGCATCAAAGGCCCCCCCGGATCTGATCCAAAGAAACCCCTGGATCTGAAGAAACAGGCGATTTCCTCAGAACCAAAGAGGTGGGCTCAGAGCCCGAGTTAGGCACCAAACACACCCACGCTGAGGCCCTGAGAGGTAAAGTCAGAACCGAAAGATCAGTATGACTATCCTCTCCAGACCCAACTGGCGAGTGTTGGCCCCTAGACTCCAAGGTCGGTACCGAGGAAGACAGAGCAGTCGGAACAGACAGACCTGGAAGGGGTGTCGGCTCTGGCAGTTCCACAATCACCAGCTCCAAACACTCCAGCTCTGAAACCTCGCGTCGAATCGGAGGAGGAACAGAAGTAACAGGCTGGGGTCCTAGTCGGTTCTGAAGCCCCAAGGGTCAGCCCCAACAAAATTTTTGCTAGCACCGGTGTCTGCAGAAGCCCCTGCACCACATGATCCACATCCTTAACAAAAGTCCTGTGGACCAGGAAGAAGCTATGTAAGAGGCCACTGACTGAAGAATTGGAGACACCGGTTCCAGTATAGGGGACTGGCTCCTACAAACAGTAACAACCTCCGGTTCTGAAAGCAATGGAGCCAAGGTAGAAGTCTTATCTGGTTTTGAGGTCGATGAACCCTTTTTTGGCTCCGACTCAGAAGAAGACTAAAAAGACAAAGTCTTTGAAGATTATAATGTCTTGTCCGGTGATCTGTACTTATCCAAAGATTCCTGGAAGGAAGTCTTTAATAGTCCCCTAGCTATAAGTTTACTCTTATGTTCATAAAGAACACGAGAGCTGAATGAATGACAGACGGCACAGTTCTCTTGTAGGTGAACTTCACCTAAGCAATAGACACATTCTGTGTGACTATCTGTTATCGACATTTTTTGTCCACATTTAGGACATTTTTTAAATCCTGACCGCCTCCTCTTGTTGAGACATGACAGAAATTAGTTAACAGGGCATATCAATTATCTAGCTAAGTCTGAAGTATAAGGCAACACCCTTATAAAGAAACCACAGGGCTCACAGAAAAAACACTATATACACTATACTTAAAGCGAGTCAGGGTTACGTTGTTTTTGTCTGCCAATGACAGTCCACAAAAAAGCAAAACACACAGTATAATAGAACGGCCCTAATAAAACTGGGCCCCAACTTCTACAGGAAAAACACACACTAGTAAAGCTGTAAAAATTCAAGAATAACTATCCTAGGTTTTATAACTACACCACACACACACAAAAATGCCCTTGGAAAAAAAATGGGCTTCAGTACAAAAAGGTTAAATCCAAATAAAACCAGGCACCAAAGGGAAGAATTAAGGGAGTTATGCAACTACACTAAGAAATTTCAAAAAGTTTAGCAATTAACTAGTATGACCACTACCTAAACCACAATAACACTCTAAACTATAAAATTAAAAAATACTAACTACAGCAAAAAGGAAAATATATGTATAAAGAAAATACTTAAATTTCACTGCCAGAGCTGGTCAGAAGCATGATCTGTTGCAGCGACAAATGAGATCTGAGGGAAGCACAAGGTGCATCATGGGATAGGGAGTTGGCCTCGAGCTGGTTGAAGACCTCGACCTTTTGCAGTTGGCCGAGTTGGAGCCGAGGATTGGCTCTGAACCCATCAGTAAGAATGAACAGTGAGACAGAACAACTTCACATCAGTAGTTCACAGTAAACTGAGCAAACAAATGTCTGTAAGGATAGATAAATCCTACTTGTGAATAGAGCCTGCCTCCCTATACTGCCACCTCAAAAATAGTCACCTTCAGCATATCCCCCTGATGTTAATCTGGAATGAAAGTAACAGCACAAATAGCTTACAGTCATATATTTTAAATGCTGCTGTCATACATATATATGTACAATGCATGCCACCTCACCACTTCCTCCAAAAGACAAAGACTTTTTCTGTACCCCTCTGATGTTAGGCTACAATAAAACTGAAAGAACTACCAGAACACAGTAATGTTTTTAAAGCTGTTGCTCCCAGACATATATAAACAGCATGTCTCTATAACCCTACCTCCAAAAGACTATATATGCATCTGACATTTGAGTGCAAGGAAAATTAAAAAATAAATAAATAAATAATGATCACAATAACGTATTCCAACTTGTTGCTTCTAGACAGAATGTTGACCCTTCACAAACAATATTGACCTTGAAGATTGTGAGAAAAGCTAAATAAAGATCATGCCATTCTCAGCCTCAAAACAAAATTAACTTTCTGTTCTCACCTCTCAGGTCTGACTGGGATGAAAATTAAGAAAATAAAAACTATACTGTCCCCAGCCTCCATATAAGCTATATCAACTTTCTATACATGTCTCCAAGCATGGCCAATTTTATAATAGGTGCAGTTCAGACAGAGACCACTAGTAAGTCCATGTCAAAATCCACTTATGCAATTTAGAGTGTGGGATCACCAGAGTCCTATACAATCTTACAGTCTAGATCTTCTGTGGTGCATTTTTATGAACATTTTTCAAAAATAATCACTTATTACCTTTTTAACTGCTACCAAGAAGAGTTATACACGTGCCTGCCAGTATTATGCACAGACACCATTACAAATCAGTGATGACAGTTTTACACACACATGCTTACACACATGCACTAGCACTGCCCTGGCAAGCCCAGTCTATCAAAAGATGTGTGCACGCACATACAATACACATATGCATGCACAGCACACTGACCTTCAGGTAAATAAGATGAATACCATTTCAATGCCAGCATGCCTTTAGGGTATCAGAGGAAACCAGAGCACATGGGTAAACCTACAAAGACAGGAAGGGCATGCAGGGTCTATAAAGAAAATGTTGCAACCAAAAACTTAACCAGAGTTAAGTACTGTGAAATGGCAAAGTTACTCAATGTGCCAGTATGACAATGAATAGTTCCTTTCACACATATCCTGTTTCTGCTAAACTAGCAGTGATAGTCACTAATCAAGTGCAAGACTGATATTTCTGAAGGAAAGTTAAAGAAATTATGATCAACTTGTTACTCCTATATACATGGTAACACCGTCCCATACACTTACAAACATAATAGCAATGTTGATGGAAAATGAAAGAAATGATGGTGAATGTGTTACTCTTAAATGCAGTATATCCCCATATGATAAACCATGGCAATACTTGTTTTACACACAGATTTCAGTAAAAACAATATACTGTGCGCCACTATTTCTACCTTGCCATGTCAGTGACTGCTTTATTGTGATCAACAGCAGCAGGGATAAGTCACTTTTATTCACAGACTCTACACCCATCAATCACAGGCACTTTGTTTTACACAAGTACCCAGTAATCACTGTAAACTATTTTTTTACTTAGGATTCTTCACCTACGTACACAACCTCAAAAACAACAGACAAGGATATACTGAGCCAGAAAATCAAGCAAATCTATTGCCTGACAAATTTGTATTCAGTTTGCCCCCTTCCCTCAGATAACCTTCAAGAAATACCCTTGATCATACTTCTCCTAGCTATCACTAGTAAACAGGTCATCAATGCACTTTTCAAGGCCAATAATACTTCATCAGTTGACCATGGTAATATTTCAAGATGCCTCTTTAATAGTATGGAACACAACCTATCAAGACCACTAGAATCACTGTTTTACCACAGCCTTCAAACAGGTGTCATGCCAAGCAAATGGAGGATTGCAACTGTCATTCCTCTGCACGGGGTTGAGCCATCTACAGACCCGGGTTAACTACAGAGCCATAAGTCTTGACAAGTCTCATATGCAAAGCCCTGGAAAGAACTGCCATGGAGATGGCAAACGATGTCATAGGAAACCTTCATGCACTGGATCCAGCCCAGTTTCTCTTTGTCAAGGGCAGATCATGCCTACCCAACTTGGAATTTTTCAAGAAGGTCACCAAAGCAATGAACAAGGAAAAATAGTACGTACTTCCTACCTTGATCTGGTCAAAGGATTTGGCACAATATCCCACTCGGACAATGTAGGCAAACTAACAAAATTAGGTATGAACTCCTACATCACCCACACGATAGCCAGCTGGCTCACAGATAGGACTCAGTTTAGGATGGGGAAGTTTACCTCCACAAAAGAGTTCAGTCACCACAGGAGTCCCTTGAGATTTTGTGCTAGGAACACACCTTTTTGGCATTTACTTCTCTAAAGTCATGGGCAATGTTAAGGGCCTCTGGCTGAACAATTCTGCAGGCAACTGCAAACTAAGTGCAGTCACAGAATCCTTCAATGACACAAATACTCTCCAAGAAGGCCTGACACAGACTAATAACTGCCACAGCCACAGTCTAAAACACAGCACCAAGAAATGCATAATAGTATCCTTTGGGAGGAAGGCAACCCCGGGAAACTACCACATTGAAAATACACCCCAAACAGTAGACCCAGTGGTCAGGGATTTGGGAACACACACAGGCAGTAACCTGGGCTTTGACTATTATATGTCCACAGTAGTAAAGAAGTAATTCTATACTGTGCAACTTACAAATGAGGGTATGGCATCTAGGTCCAAGAATGTCATTCTTGTGCTGTACTTGGCCCTCATCAAACCAATAATTGAGTACTACGCTCCCTTTGGTATGCACATAGAGGTTCCTCAGAAAAACAATACAGGCCTAAACAACATGTCCTACATGGACTACCTCAAAGCCCTATCCCTGCACTTGGCCTCCTACAGATTGTTGTTGAGACACAGTCTACGCCTGATCTAGAAAACATCCTCTGATCCTGCTCTGATGGACATGTTGCACATTGGCAAAACAAATAGCATCTGTATTACCCAGTCTAGGGACTTAAACCTTATCTGCAACATAAATATGACACATTGGAGGGACAGGTATGTCTCAGATATTACATCTTCCCTGGAACATGTTTTCCATCCAAGTAAAACAGACTTCTTTCCTAACTCAATTCAAGTGTAACTAGTGGATGATGAATCAGAAACCTACACCTGGTCTGGCACCTATGTCATTAGGTACATAGAGGCAGCCTTTAAATGCATAACCACCCACGTCCAAGTCTAAATATAGCTCTCAAAATAACACTAAGGTATCAAAACTTGTTAGAAAATTTTGAGAAGCATAGCTAGGCTTCAAAATGCCCCCTGGGGTCATTAGCTTAATAATATATACATACATACTGCATGCATACATACACATATTTCAAGCACAGACATTAATTCCCTTCTAGCCTGTTAATATACCAAAATAGTTGTTCCCATAAGAAGTGTCCAGGCTGTTCTTAAAATATCTAAACTAGTGCCTGCTTTAACATAGTTTGTCAGTCTGTTCCATGCATCAGCTGCTCTCTCAGAGAACCAATGAGTACTCTTCTCATTCCTACAGTCTTCTACATAAGTTGTCTGATGATTCTGTACTACTTTTTGATAACTCCAAACACTTCCAGAGATAGTTGTCTCTAAATGCCCTATATACCTTGTGACGCAACAGTGGGGGATGTTCATTGGGAGGATAGCGCGCACGCACACACACACACACACACACACACACACACACACACACACACACACACACACACACACACACACACACACACACACACACACACACACAGTATTTCCAGATACAGCACTCTGCATCAAGTACAATTTCCCTTGAGAGCACACAGAGACCACAGTCAGGCCAGGGCTGGTTTCTGTCTCTTTTTCCAGATCCCCAATAAGACTCCCCACTGGCACAGCTATAGAGTTGAGATCTCAGCTAAATGGCCAAGACAAGACCTTCAGCACCCTCTCTGTTTAACCAGTGCTTCATGTCCCTGCCCAAGTAGCTGACACACACACTGTTTGAGGTATTATTTACACACACACAGACACACACCTGGGAAAGGCTGGCACAGGTTTACTAGCTATGCCCCCTTTTGCCCAGACTATAAGGTAGTTATCACTGTCACCAGTCAACCCCTTATCAGCTACTTTAAGACCCTTAACAAAGGATGTCCAATCTTACTGTGTAATGTTACTATTAATACAAAGGGTTGTTCGACCAAGAGTAAGGCTATTAGGAATGGGCTACACAGTGTCACCTAATAAATATGCAAGTACTCTCAGAAGTTAAATATCTCTATACGGATCAGCTACAATGAAAGGTTTAAATATATTTAATAATAAATAATAAAAAAACAAGAAAATACTCCGTATATATTCACAGTGACGTCAGAGCTCAAAACCACAGGAAATATTTTAAACAATAATGCAAGACAGTCTCAAATAAATAAAGAAAAAATATCTAAACTAAGCTTTGCTATATTCATGACTGTATCTAAGAGAGTTACTATACCCTAGTTAATTTACTTACAAGCAAGGCAGATGTGGTGAATGGCTCTTTTAGTTGTCGGGTCCACAACAGGATACAGAATGCTCTTGCTCTCTCCCTCTCTCTCAGAGAGTTCTCAAATTAATATCTCAAATACTACTGCTGGGATAGCTTGCAGAATGACAATTTCTTGTCATATGTCTCTATCCAAGGTAAAACCTCCACTGCTGGAATCTGGCAGTATTTAGCATCTACCTGTGAAAATACTTAGACCTCAGATCTTTGGCAGATGCTGGAAGTCATACAACAAATACATTCCTTCACATTTCAAGACTAGCAATTATTTCACCTTAGGGACAATACATAAAGCTCCCTAGTTTTACACATTGTGTCTCCTTGCTGCATTAAAACTGAAAGATATCATCTTTTATTGTGTAGCCATAAAGTAATTTAATTTCAACTATTTTTCTGAAGTTTTGCTGGACTGAAGTTAACCTCCTGTGTTCCAGTTTCCACTGTTAAAATATATACATTTAAAAAGTTACAATAGTGCATGTACATTTCTGTTCTACTCCAGTAGGAAATGCTGTGGTTACATTTTAAGTGTAAGCACTTTATAAAATATCTTTTCAACACATGTCTGTACAAACCTAGTTTGATATGTACATGACATTCATTTCTAATACATTTCTAACACAAGCATCTTATATGAATTGTGTTGATATTTACAAATGACATAAAATTAACAAAATTCCACATAGCTGGGCTGTCAGTATCTCCTTTTATTGCATACCTAATAAGATCTCGTTTTAAATATCTATAAGAGACATTGTAGAAGTTCAGATATTTTAGTGTTTCATAACAACTTAAATTTTCACATCCATGGATGCTCTCAGTATATTTTCACTGTACTCTTTCCAGTTTACTCATGCTTGTTTTCTTATACTATTTCCATAATGTTATTCCATACTCACGTTTGGGTCTAATATAATTAACAAACAATGACTTCATCATTTCTGGTTTCCTAGACTTTATAAATCTTTTTGTATAACCTAGAGTTCTATAACTATCATTACTCAATTGGTTGATATTAGAAAAACTCAAGCTGGATCTAACCATATACCCAGGTCCTTAAATGAATCTACAGTTTCAATCACTATGTGCTATATTAAATATTCACCTTTCAGTTTGTTTGTCTCAAATCTCATATGCTTAGTTTTTGATGCATTTATCAGCATATTATTTTCCTGTGTCCAAATGGTCAATTTAGTTAAGTTCTTTGCAAATGTGCTCTATTTATAAACACATGTAATCAATTTACCCAGTTTCAGATCATCTGCATACAGACTGTAGAACACCTCAGATGAAAAAGATAGGTCTGAAAGATACAATATAAACAAGTAAAGGCCCAGGACAAAGCCCTGTGGGACACCCTGACTGTAACCAAGAATTTCACCGGTTTAATTGTTGTATGATACTTGCTATGTCCTATTTATAAGCCATGCAGCTATCCAGCCAATCAAGTGTAAATCAATATCTAGTTGTTGTAATTTATTGATCAGTCTTTTGTGTACGGCCCTGTCAAATGCTGAAGTTAAATCTATATAAATTACATCACAGAACAATTTTTCTTTCAAAGCTATTATATTGTTATAGATCATGTTACAGGTGGTAACAGATCTACTTTCAATATATGCATACTGATGTATGGTTTAAAGTCTCAAACTTTCCACTTCTGACAATAACTCTTCCAATACTACCTTCTCCATGATTTTTTCACAACATGAAAGAAGACTTAATGGTCTGTATGAATCTGGGTTTGTCCTACTCCCCTTTCCCTTAAAGACAGGTTTAATAAGCGCATGTCCCCAATCTTGGGGAATATCCCCATATTTCTAAGACCAGGTAAATAATAGATATAATAGTATTATATGTTCTTGCTGAAGTGTTCTCAGGTCATTATTACTTATTCTGTATCCTCCCAGTGCTTTGTTTGGATCCAGTTTGTATAGTTTTTTTCAATATAATCTATATTGATTATGGTATCTAAGGTTACCTGAATATCACTAGAACAACTTATCACCCAC
The DNA here is from genome assembly GCF_019279795.1 of Protopterus annectens. Taxonomy (NCBI): domain Eukaryota; kingdom Metazoa; phylum Chordata; order Ceratodontiformes; family Protopteridae; genus Protopterus; species Protopterus annectens. The sequence goes on from NC_056733.1 coordinate 212,818,345, forward strand.
TTTGTGGAGCCAAACTGTTTTGTATAAGATTTTGTAAATATATCTATAATCTGTTGCGTCTGAGAATAAGTATTACAATCAGCACACAGTTTATCAATTTGTATGTCTTCACTCCTTCCACGCCTATAAAATGGTTTCCTATTATGCTCAATATCTTTATATAAATTTTCTTCAGCGTTTTCTTGATCTTGTCTCACACTATACTTAATTTGTTTGTTCAGCTAGTTTATTTCAGTTTTCAAAGTTGTGGTTCGACCTATTTTCCATTTCTTAAATTTTTTTGTCTCTTACCTTAACCAAATATCTTGTTCTTATGGAAATAGATATTGTATGCTTAGATCCTGATGTTAAACATTTTTTGATTTTTTTGCACTCAAACAATTTCTCTTTCAAAACTTTCCACATTCCTTCTGCAGTTTTTTCATTGAACGCATCACTCCAATTAGTTTTACATGGTGGTGGTTTTGCTTCCATATAATCTACAATTAATCTTCTGTGCATTGGTTTAGATTTCAGTTTGGCAGAATTATCTGGCAACAAATTAACCTTGATAACCCCATGATCACTACACATCAACAGTGGTAAAGCTTGACATGAAGTAACCATAATTTCATTAGGAACACATACAATTACTTATGAAATTATGAATGAGTGGTGGTTAGCATACAAATGAGGTAGACTTCCTCTCAGTAAGAAAAGGAAATGCGATTCAGGTCAGTGATGACAAAGTCATCCCTACCGAAAAAGTTGTCCCAAAGCATAACCCACCTGTATTCACAATCCGCTCCAAGCAGTGGTCAGAAAAAAACTCATGTCAGCACAGACTAGACTGTAGACCAGGAAGTTGGCTGGAGTGAAAGCACAGTAGTTCAATGAAACACTTATGGCTCTAACACCTCAGAAAGAAGAGGAAATAGGTGGAGTTGAAGAGGAATGTCAACGTCTCAAAACAGCATGTGTAAAAACAATAAAAATAGATGCTGTTGAGTCAAATGTGAAAATAAGGTAGAAAAGGAAAGCTGGTAGTGGAATGCTGAAATCCTAGAAGTTATCAAAAGAAAGAAAAATGAAGAAGGAAGTGGTAGCTAATAAAAGACAGACCAGGCTAAAAAGGAATATTGCTTGGACAACAAAGAGACTAAGACAGAAATCACAGTGGCAAAAAACAAGGCATCAGAGAACCTCTATCAACTTATTGAAACTGACTCATCAGATTGCACAAAAAAGCTTTATAACGTTGCAAGGTGGTGAAAGAAAAATAAAGACAGCTGGAAGATGCCATTCATAATGGATGCCAGCAACAACCTGTTTACAGGTCCAGAGGACATCAAGGATATATGGAGGAAGTACTTCAGGAAGCTTCTGACTGAAGAAAACCCACCATACGCTAAACTGGTGCATATATAATCTCTGAAAAGAGGAAGTAGAACACATGCTACAAGTTGTGTGAAGTGAACTATGAACAATGAATTCATAGAAATTAGCAGGCTGAGATAAAGTCTCAGCAGATATGACCAAAATGTTAGGTGCATTAGGAGATTTGGCCGACAGGGTGACTGCAATTAGGGGTACAGAGAATAAGCAACAGGGGGCTGGAATTTACTGGAGGAAGTTGGCAAAGGAACCAAGATATTGGGAACAAATAATTAGAAACAGAAAGGTAACAGAATAGGACGAGGCCAAGAAGACATGTGGAATGCAAACTAGAGACTGCCTTCTCCATCAGGGATTGATATCAGAGTATAGACAAGGAGGAGGGGATCAGGGAATCCTAAATGAAAGAAATACACTGGTTGAGTTTTTAACTGAATCTAGAACTGAAGCTGCTATTAAAAAAGAGGATAATCAGTATGACATATAAAATATTATGTGATAACTATAGGAATCAATTAGAGGTGGTCAGAAAAGAGAGGGAAGTGATTAGATAAAAAATTCACAAAGAAACAATGGAAGGACAGAAGTTGTTGTGTCTTTCGGCTTTTCCCGGTTAGGGGTCGCCACAACGGAACTCCGGCCCGATAATGATTGGCAGTAGATTTTTACGTGCCGATTTGCCGGCCCTGACGCACAACCTTCAATGAAGATACGCCCATTCACGCATGTCTCCACACAGAAGACGCTCTAGCTGAGAATCGAACAGGACAACATCTTACTGGGAGGCGACAACACTCCGCAGCACCACCACCGCAGTCATAATGGAAGGACATAAGTATGGCTCCCAAATATGCAACAAAAATCTAGAAGGTTTAGGATTTTTGCCTGGAATTGTTTGCATAAATACTATTATACTCCAAGCATACTCCAAAGAATTTTTCCTCAGGTGATGGCAAATATTGGCGGTGTAAAGGGGAAGAAAAAGGTACCTGGAAGCATACGTTTTTGCAGTGTTACCAGCTGACAGACTTTACAAATTCCTTACAGACTACTCCATCAGGAATACTGGATGAACAAAGGAGGGTAACAAAGGAATTTTTTTTAGCTGGCGCACAGGATCTGAATTGCCTAGACATAGTAAGACCTTGTTAAGTTTAATTCTGGTGGCTGCCGAAAAAAGCAGTTACTAGGAAATGGAAAGCGAAGTCTAAACCACCTATACTTGAAGTAGTGAATATTGCAACAGAGATAAAAGAACAGATGTCAGATCTTTAGAAAAGGTTAGGAGTAAATGACTTAGGAAAAAATGGAAATTGTGGTAACAATACATGCAGAAAAATATTTTAAAGTAGGAATGAGGTTTAAGAGAACTTAATTTCTTAACTTTTGTAACAGAATGCAGATTATAAATGGAGTAACAGATTTACAGTTCATCATTCCCGGGTTTGAAAGGGTATGTCAGTATAAAACCTGTTTTGAATGATAAATAGATTTCTGTTAGATACATTAATAATTGCTATGTAATAACTGTAGAATGTGTGGATGATAAGTATTGTATATTGCATGATACACATTTTTATATATGGGGGAACAGATTTTGAAAGAGTTCCCCTTTGGTCTACATCTGTTTAGTCGAGAAACTTTACTGAACTACACAGATGGTTGACAAGTGTGTGAGATTGCACATTTTTCTGAGTAGGGAAATATGCCCTTTCCCTGAGATTGTGCGATCTTGGAGTTAGTATATATAATCAGACTCCCAGCAAAAATAAATGTTTTTTTTTTTAATGTTCTTTTGCACAAGCTGAGATTTCTCGCTCGGTTAATGAGTAGTAGCATGTTAGCATTTGCAAAATGGACCTTTTATGGTCAATTTTTTAATCACTGATCTTTGAGTCACACTCTATCAGTAGACCTATATATATATATATATATATATATATATATATATATATATATATATATAATATACACACATGTATGCATAGTTATATATATTTCTATATTTTATGACTTAATGAATAGGATAGGTAATGGTGTAATGTAAGTTAAGACTCATGTGATGCTATAGATTTTGTCTGAAAAATCACTATGTATGAAAGTTTTAACTTACTTTAATAAATACTGCTCAAATAGTTCATTTGTGGTTCCACTGCACTATTCTATATATTTTCTTCAGTTCTTTGGACTTAAGTCATTTTGTGGTTATACTGGATGAGACTTTTCCTTGGCTACATCACTCTTGGTTTTCTTGGTTTTGTTTGTGGTGTATGACACCCTTTCTTGGTTCTTTACAGTACATTTTCTGATCTGTTTGTGGTCTGAATATGTTAGTGGCCCATTCTGTTTTGGGATGAACATTCCATAAATTGTTCTACACCTGCCTTCTCTTAAACCTCACTCCTCCTCCTGAACATTGTTCTACATGTACCTTTTCTAAAGATCCTAGTCCTTACCTATAGTTTTTTATTTCCCTTACAATAGTCAGGACTTCAACTACAGTTGGCTTAGATTTTGATTTCCATGTTCTAGTAGTTGCTTTTTATGTAAATCATTTGCATTAAATTGTGTAAGGCTTTACTATGTACAGGTAATTCAGATCCTGCATCCTACCTCAAAGGAATAATTTTGTTAGTTATAGCCTTTGGAATTCAAACATTGCTGCACACTAATCAACAGCTTACTTTCAGCTCTCCCAATGTGAAAGCAGAAACTGAGAAATAAGGGCAAATGAAACTGTTAGCTTGGTTAAAATTCAGCTTCTGGCAAGTAAGCATACTACTTGGCACCAACAATTAAGAAATTTGGACAACCTGAAAGAAAATTAACTAGAAATATGACAATAAAACATTGGCAGGGAAGAATTCTGAAGCTGCTCAGCAAAAAGCAGTTCAATTTTCAGCTTTGGTACTAGAGATGGCATCCACTAATATGTGGTGCCACACTTCCAGAAAACCCAAATGGATATAAACTATGAATTTATCATTTCAGGACAGGACTGGAAGAGTGGTTTCTAAACAAACCCCAGAAAAATAGTCAATAGGCAGATGGTGTCAGGCACAGGGAGATCCTAGAGAAGAGAGTCCTTGATCTTGAGTACCCTTGGTCTAAGGCGGCACTAACTCTAGTGAACATTCCATAAGTTATCAGTGGCCCATTCTGTTTTGGTATGAACATTCCATAAATGGTTCAGTCTCTGCCTTCTCTTAAACCCCACTCCTCCTCCTAAACATTATTCGACTTGTACTGTTCCCACAAACTACACTTTTTCAATGTAATTTGCTCCTCCCCTTTTCTAAAGATTCTAGTCCTACCTCTAGTTCTTCTATTTCCCTTACAATAGTCAACTTCAATTACAGTTGGCTTAGAGTTTGGTTTCCATTTTCTAGTAGCTGCATTTTTGTCAGACATCCTCATTAAATTTAGTAAGGCTTTACTATGTATAGACAATTTAGATCTTGTGTCCCAGCTCAAAGGAATCATTTTGTTAGTTACAGCTATTTGGAATTCAAGCATTGCTGCACACTGATTAACAGCTTAACTGCAGCTCTCCCGGTGTGAAAACACAAACAGAGAAAGAACGGCAAATAAGATTGATAGCTTGGTTAAGGTTCAGCTACTGGTTAGTAAGCACACTGCTTGGTACCAGCAAAAAATAAATTTGGACAACCTGAAACAAAATCAACCAGAACTTTGAAGAGAAAACACTGGCAGGGAAGAATTCTGAAGCTGCTCAGCAAAAAGCATTTCAACCTTCAGCTTTGGTACTAGAGATGGCATCTACTAATATGTGGTGCCACACTTCCAGAAAATCCAATACGGATATAATTTATAAATGTATCATTTCAGGACGGGACTGGAAGAGTGGCTTCTAAACCCCCCCAAAAAAATAGTCAACAGGCAGACGGTATCACGCCCGGGAAGAACCTAGAGAACAGAGTCCTTGACCTTGAGTACCCTTGGTCTAAGGCTGCACTAACTCTAGTGACTACTGATAGGGATCAGGATGGTCAGCAGCAAACTAGTTGTAGAATGTGAACAGCATGATGCATCTGTATGTGTGTGCACATGGGGGGAAGAGCATCTTCAAAGTCCCTCATTACCTGTCAAAGCAGAGGACTGGTGCAGGTTCATGTTTTTTCTAGATAAGGATGAGCTCAGCGCATGCAGGTTCCAGAAGATCATTTCAATAATGAACATATCTCCAGGAGGCTAAGGCTACTGACTGCCCTTATAGCCACTATCCTTGTGACAGTACTCTGGATCAGAACTGCAACTATATACTAGACCCACTTAGCAATCCCCCAAGTAAGGAAATTATATATAGCCAGTATCAACCTCATAGTAATCAAGGAAGGCTAGCAGCTTCTCACTTTAGTATCTGTGAGGGTAAAAGTTAAACTGCTGGAACTTATGACAGTACTATGCAATGTCCCTTCCAGAAACAATACACTAAATACTAGTGTGTCGTGATTAGTATGACCCAGGGAGATTTTCCAGGATCTCTTGCAAGTATCAAACATGGAATTTTTTTACAGATGGCATCTAGATTAAGAGTTGAACTGTAAGAGAGGCAAAAATGAACTGCCAGCTCAGCAGCATCTACAGCTGGCATTGAGCACACATGCCACTAAGCTTAGAACAGACACAGAAAAAAAAACTGTTGAGCTGTGATTGTTGGAGATGATCAAGCCATCTATTGATCCAGGAAGAATGTTCCGTGATATTAGGTAAAACAATCATCTTTCATCTTCTATACTTGTCGCTTTCATGTTGGTACATGAAAAAACAAGTCTTCGTGGGTTCTGTTTAAGCAGCTTTATTCTATACAAACACATCACTATAGAGGGTTACTGACAGACTTAAGTAACTTGTATACAAACTAACAACTGCGATCATACATGCTTACTCTCTGGCTGCTTCTACAAAATGGCAGTATGGATTGCACGTGCCTGGATTTATATGTGCACGCATGCTTCTTAAAGATAAAGCACACGCATGTTACACACTGATCTACATCCTCCCTCTTTGCGAAGTAGATCATGCAATTTATCAAGAGATTACTTGGAATGCAGAAATCACAGGTAATCTACAGAGATGCATTATACAATACTAAGTACACACACACACACACATATATATATATATATATATATATATATATATATATATATATATATATATATATATATATATACACACACACACACACACATATACACACACACACAAAGTCCACGTTGCTGCATATTTTACATTAGGCTTAGAAACTCGTCCATATCGTGCGACATAAAACTGGGAATTAGATTTATCAACTGGGACAGTCTCTGCAAAATGGCTGACCTATGGAATATCAAATCACTTTCTGGAACAGAATCAGACTTTTGAACATATTCTGGTTTAGAAACAATGCCTGACTCAGTCACTGATTTAGAGTTTGCATCACAGATACAATGTTGTGATTGCAATGATGATGATTCTGGTACAGGACGAAGGTGCCTGCGATTCCTCCTATACCCCACACCCTCGGAGCTTACCAAATAGGATCTCGGCTTGGCACAGATGCCTGTAATCTGTTCTATGCCATCAAAACCTTTTGTTGTTTGAATTTGTACTGTCTCTCCTTCCCTCAATGTACGAAGTAATCTGCTCAATCTGTTGGAACTAGATTACTGGATATTACACTTCTTAAGCAACTGAACCTTAATGGTTTTATTGTTCTTAGATTTAGGCTACAACAAACTTGATGAAATAGGTAGCGTAGTTATAGTTTGTCTGGAAAGTAGTCTTTGAGCAGGTGAGCCAAAAATATCATCACGAGGTATGTTTCTGAGATTAAGCAAATTCAAGAATATATCAGTACTGTCACGCTTTGACTTTTCAAGTAATTGCTTTGCACTCTGTACTGCTCGTTCAGCTAGACCATTGGATTGAGGATATCCAGGACTAATATTCACATGTACAATGTCCTATTCTTTTGCAAATTTCTGAAACAACTGGCTAGTGAATTGAGTACCATTGTCATAAAAAAGTTTGTGTGAACTACCATGAACTGAAAAATGACGTTTCAACTTAGTAATAACAGCTGTCAAAGTCAAGTTTGGTAGCAGATCAATCTCAAACCAATTTGAATAAGAGCCTACCAAAACCAGTGTTGATTATTCCACTCAAAGTTATCAGGTGCAGACCAATGTAGTTAAGGAACTGGACTTAGCTGAAGCAGCTCTCTTTGCAAATGCACTCTGGTACTATTATATACTGAACAAGAAGAAAGAACGCTTTCAATGTCTTTTGATAATGAAGGCCAAAATACTAATTCTCTTGACCTTCTCTTAGTGGATGATAAACATGGATGACCACAATGGAAAATCTCAATATATTCTTGCTGTTAGGAAGCAAGAACAACAATTTTAAGACCTTTGAAAATAATGCCATCTTCCATCAATAATTCATCTCTGTAAGGAAAATACGCTTGCACCTCAGGTGATACACTAAACTGCTTTGACGGCCGAACAAAACACTGATGTAGTGATTACGCTTTTGTGAAATAGGATCAGTCGTAGTGTGATCTCGCAACTCATCAAGTCTAGTGGTGGAAAAATTATGCACTGACATTACATCAAAGTAAAAATTCTCTGCATCAAGCAGTTCTGTTGTACTTCTAGGTGATCTGGATAATGTTATCAGACAGACAGAGCAATTTACCTTTAGTGTAGACCATTTTGAAATTGGACTTTTGCAACTTGAGCATCATTCTTTGTAATCTCACTGGAGCAGAATGCATAGGCTTCTTTAGAATTGTAACAAGAGGTTGATAATCAGTTTCAATCTGGATAGCTCGACCATAAATATAATCTTGAAACTTGGAACATGCAAATACTATCGCCAAAAGCTCTTTTCAATTTGAGCATAATGTATCTCAGATTGAGTTAGTGTCCTAAATGCATAGGCTACTGGTCTGCACTCTTGAAGAACAACTGCGCATAGACCAAATTTTGAAACATCACATGAAAGAACAACTGGTTTATTCACATCATAATAACTTAACGTCACCTGAGTGGCAATTTTCTGCTTAAGGTCATCAACATCTCTAGGATAGCTGTTTGGTCGAGTCAGGTCTCAAGCCTGTATTTGTAAACAAATGGTCTACGTATGTAACTTCTGGAAGTCTGAATTTGCACTTCAGAGGACTGAGCTTTAAGCTCAATTCATGTGCTTTGTCTAGAACTTTCTTGAGGTTTCTGTCATGCTGTGCTTCACCACTGCTTCCAACTAACAGATCGTCTACTATTATGGCACACGGATAACCTGAAAAATTTTGTTCCATTGCACGCTGAAAAACTTCACTTGCAGAATTTATTCCAAATGGCATCCTTAGGAATCTGTACCTGCCAAATGGAGTACCAAAAGTAGTTAAAAATGAGGATTTGCAGTCAAGCATCACTTGCCAAAATGAACTCTTTGCATCCAAAACAGAAAATACAGTGGCGTTTGGTAACAGAGCTGCAACGTCTTCAACTGTGCACATCGGATGGTATGGTCTTTTTAATGCTTTGTTCAAATGTCTAGGATCAATGCAAATTCTGATTTCTTTTGAGCCTTTTTTGTGAACAGCTACTAGGGACGACACCCATTTTGTTGTTTCTGTGACTGGCCAAATCACACCTTGCTGCACCATCTTATCCAACTGAGCTTTAACTTTATTTTGCATTGCTATCGGAACTCTTCCTGTTGGTTTAACTATTGGAATGATCTCAGGGTCTAACGTCATGGAATACACAACTGGAAGTTTACCCAATTTGTCATCGAAAACATCAGCATACTCCGAGAAAATGACTTCGGAAAATTTGGAACACGGAACTGTACTCACACAATGAACTTCTTTAGTAAAAGTAAGGAGATTCATTCTCAAACTATCCTTGAGACCCAGTAAAGACTGCACTGGACATCAGACTACATAGAATAACATGTTGCAACAGTTCTTGGCCAAATAACATGAAAGTATCACTGAACCTTCGGTGTGAATTTGTTTACCTCCATAAGCAACAAGTCCCGGACTGATGTTACATTGAGTTGTTCGTTGAGTCTCACTTTTGCAAATGTGTCTGCTGATGTAACATTACACTTTGACCCAGTGTCTACTTTGAGCTCTGTGGAGCTTCCAGTAATCTGAACTGTACAAAACATTCATTCGTTGTCAATAAGTTTACTGCATCAACTCTTTCTCCAATCATTGATATACACATCATCTACATAGAAAGCTGACTGCTTTGATAATTCCTGATCAACTTGCTTTTTTGGGGTCTATATTATAAGCACGAAACCTGAAATAGGCAAAAGTCAGAAGAGCGACACATAAACGTTGATCAACAAATACAGTGAAGGATGGAAACGTTGAAATGCACAATGCCGAATAGATTCCCGGAAGCAACAGTGCCATGCACGTAAGTAAACCCAAAGTAAACAAACACAATGCAAAACACTTTTATTAACGTCTTTGCAGGGGGGAAAGCCCCTCTGTGCCCCCCACACCCCCCTATTTATATATACCAACTCTGACACCGCTCTACAGTGGGGAAAAGGATATACTTCCTCATCCCCACAATCACCCTGCTGGCCAGGGAAATCCGTTCGGCGTTGTGTCTTTCTGCGTTTCCGTCCTTCGCTCTTTTTGTAGCTCGACATTTATGTGTCAATCATATAGGGTTCGCCTATTTCATCTTTCCAATATAGACTCACTTTTTTGTGCAACCTTTATTTATAACTGTGTGAGGCTTATTTTACTTGCAAAACTTTTGGAAATGGTTCCATTTTTTGCACTTGTGACTTTGCTGACCATATGCTAAACACTTTTCTCTTTTAGACTCATGATTTGAACCATAATTGCGACAGTTAACAATAAAGCTAGATTTGGGTTTTGCTGACTCACGTTTGTGTTGCAATGAGCTGGCAGAAGAGCTTGCATTTTTCTACAACTTTCTGGAAAGCTTCGTACTTTCTTTGGAAAACCTGTGGTTGCCCCCTGCTTAGGCCTGTTCGTGTTTGCCATGTGTTGCATACTATCTATGTTTGCTCTGGAGCTCACTGAAACCATGCTTTTGTCACTTGCAAGCAAATTTATATGTCTTTCTGTCACCTCATGGATATGCCAAACCTCTACTGCTTTGCTTAATGTCAAATCACTGTCACGAAGCAAAATCTTCCTCACTGCAACACTATTAATACCGCACACAAGTCTGTTCTTTATTAGCTCATCTTTTAAATCACAAAACCAACACATTTTAGCTCCGTTCCTTAAGTCAGTTATATAAGCTGCAAATGTTTCCCCTGGTTTCTGATCTCTTGTGTAAAACAAATGCCTCTCTAATGTAACATTCATCTGGGGATTGCACATTTCTCTGAACTTATGCTTCAAACACTGGGTGTCTTCCTTTGATTCAGCTTGCACAACAATATGATGGTCTGCACCTTCACCTTCATACACTGCTGGTGCTTATACAAAGGAACGTTCTCTTTCTATGGCCTCAGATCCTGCTAGATTTAACAAAATTAATGGACTGGCACATGCATCTCTATCTGCATAAGCTGCTTGTATGAAAATATTGTACTCTTGTTCAAATATTCTCAAGTTCTCTGCAATATTCTGATGAAACACAAGTGGTTGGGGTTTTCAAAATCTGTCCATCATATTAAAACATACTAGCAAAGGGTCTTGCAAATAAGCACACACACACACACACACACACACACACACACACACACACACACACACACACGTGCATAGACAACCCGCATAAACACAACTTGCTTAATGCTTTTGTGCTCTGAACTTATACTTTCTCTCGTTGAACTTATCGGAATTATGCGAATGAACAAACTCAGAGTACTTTCAAATAACTGAACTTTGCGGAATAAACTTCTCGGGCTTTTTGACGCTTTATTGCATGGTGCAAAATAACTTTTCAGATTTCTTGATGCTTTACTGCGTTTTACAAAATAACTTTCTCGGACTGTCAATGCTTTATGGAACTTGCAGAACAGCTTTTTCAAATGTTTCTATGCTTTAGGTAGCTTTGCGGAATAATTTCTCAGACTTTTTGATGTTTTACAGAATCTTTGATTGGTAAAGGCAGAAATACTAAAGTCATTTATCACCACTCGCTATACTTTCGGAATTGGTAAAGGCAGAAATGCTAAGTGATCACTTGAAATTTCTTTTCGATAAAGGCAGGAATGCTACAGTCATGCGCCATCACTTGTTAAAGTCATCACTTTAAGAAACATTTGAGAACTTTACGATGCAACTCTGTAATTCATGTGCACTGCAATACTTTTGTAATCTTTTGTAACAAACACTTTATCAATGCAAGAAATATATCAAGCAGCACTATTAATATCACACACAAATCTGTCCTTTATCAGCTCATCTTTTAAATCACCAAACCAACACGTACAATGCGAATAAATCAAACTTCTGCTGCCCAAAATTCAATAGCTTTCGAAGTATTTGCACTTTGCAAATGACTGCATACAGCACACTGAAATGTCCCCAAAATGGTGATACCTTGCTAGGCAACTCTTTACATTACAGGAAGCACTCTGTAATGGCGACACTTTGCAAACAGACACACCCAGCATAAGAACGTTTCGAAACAGCTATGCTCTGACTGGATTGCACAAAGTAGTTGCACTTTGCACACAATACACTCCTTGAAATACATGCACAGTAATAAGCACACAGTGTAAACACTTTTACACTTTGAAATACTTTGAATAACTGTAGTTACACCCTTGATACAACAAGAAGTCGTAGTTATGCCCAAACACAAGCAGTTGCCTTGCTTTATTTTTGCTTACTGTGTCCTTTTCTCATTTCTTACTGTATTTGGTTTGCTCATTTAAGCCCTTTTTATGCCCAACGTACTTTTCTTGTGCTCGTTTTAGTCTAAACATGCCCAGTTCTGCCTTAAACACACTCGTTCTGTGCTTTACTGTCAATTGTCTTGTCAAATGCTTTTATCTTAAACATTTTCTTTAGTTAACAAACTTTTCTTGTACTTTCCACTTGCCTGATAATGCTGTTTGTACCCTTGTAATGCCCCTTTTGCCTTCTCTCGCATCGTGTAAACAATTTGTACTATTTCTCATTACCTTTGATTCTTTCTGGTTATGTTTGTACTCTTCTCACTCTGTTTTACCTTTGCTGTCATCTTTACATCTCATGGCTCCGAATGTTCTTCTGTCTTCCCTCCTGGTTCTGACACCATGTCACTTTTGTGCTGGTACACGAATAAACGAGTCTTTGTGGGTTCTGTTTAAGCAGCTTTATTCTGTACAAACGCATCACTATAGAGGCTTACTAAGACTTAAGTAAACTTGTATACAAACTAACAATTGCGATCATACATGTTCACTCTCTGGCTGCTTCTACAAAATGGCACTAGGGATTGCACGTGCCTGGAATTTATATGTGCATGCACAGCCTCCCATGCTTCTTAAAGATATAGTACATACACGTTGCACTCTGATCTACAATATGTATTGGTATTTTTAAATATCTCACTCTGTTACTCTTCATTTCTCTTCCTTATTTCCAAGGTGAAGTCTTGTGGCTTTTCTGTGCCCTTTCTTGTATGCCCTAACCTGCTTAGTAAATAGGCTTTTTTCAGGTTCCTATTATATTATCTAAGACACAATCCTTCAAATGCGTCTTGATTGAACTTGAAAGGTCGAAACAGAAAATAGCAAAACGGCATATAACTATTTCTTTCCCTGAGAAAGAAATCGCTTGGCTGCCTCTCTTACTTTGCTGTTTTCGTCACTACAGTGCAATCTCAGAGTTAATATATTTAAGTAGGGGGGGTGTGGGGGGCACAGTCCCCCACAATGGGGGATGTGGCGGGTGAAGGCCCCCCCCCCCACTTTATGTAATTTTTTGAACTTTTTTTTTTTTTTTTTTTTTTTTGTGGAACAGTGATTTTATTTTCCTGGGGAAAAAAATTGCTGTTCCGCGTGTTTGGGATTTTAAGCTTTCGCTTACATGGGATTGATAAATCAGTGTTCACTTTTTTAAGCGTTCGCTGATTTAATATAGACCTTTTTTTCTGCAGACCTTCAACTTCATAAATTCTCAGAAATCTATCCTTCAATGTAATGCTTTGCTAACTGATTTTTTTGGGAGTCTCTGACACTTTACCGGACTAGATTATCAGATGTTAGACAACCCTATAATAATTCAATAATATTTTTGCCACCTCTCTTGGTACTACCCCTTGGATGGGGCTGACTTGGCAGGGGAGGAACTTGAGGTGGATCCAGCAAATGTGGAGAACAGACAGAAGCCTTGTTACGTGCAGCATCCCTTTTCTTTTAAGCTCCAGTCTTCTGATGGACAGGGAAAACATCAATTAATGGTGCTGCAAGGGAACCATCCCCACCTATGTGGTGACATGTCTGTCATATTGCATGCATCCAAAAACTTTGGCATCAAGACTGCATGGTTCCTTCTTTCAACATCTGCAGAATCATATAAAAATAAAACAACTGGCAGCAACAGAGGAATAACCACTAAACCTATAGCAAACTTTTTTACCTATATCTCCTACAATAACATTTTAAAAGGTCTTACTTGTATTAAGTTCTTGCAAAAAAGAAACATTCAAACTAGCAGGACCTTTTAAAATGAAAAACGGGTCATCTATAAATCTACAGTAGTAAATGACATTTGAAAAAAGACTTAAGGTGGGCAAAATTTCTCACTCCCACCATCCCATGACCAGACCTGCGAAAGCTACACCTTTAAGTTGTATGTAATACTTGTTATTGAAAACAAAAAAATTGTTTTCAATAACAACTCCAACCATGAATTGTATAATAAAATAGTGGAGTTATTCCAAGTGGTGTATTTATGCAAAAAATCCATAATATATTGCAACCCTTCTACTTGAGGTATAGAAGTGCATAGAGATGTAACATCAACACATAACATAAAAAATTCACCATTTTGTGCATCCACAAATAGGTTCATATGTAGGTACTAGGCTAATGGCCCTAGGGCCTACATAAGCCTAGCCAAAAAGGTACCCTGGCTTTTGCCACCCAAGAAAATTATTTTCCTGTGCCCCTGTCGAGCAGAGCCACAGAGGTAATCCCCGGGGTGAATTTCCCATTTCCCATCCAATCATCAAGATTTTTCTTGAAGAGTGCTAATGAGGTGCTTTGTTTGATATAGATAGGTAGTTTGTTCCAGAGTATGGGAAGTCTCTGGGACAGGAATTTATCCCTCCAGCATGTTCTGCTTATTGTAGTGACAAGGTTTAGGTCTCTAGAGTGTGTAGCTCGGAGGGATTGGGATTTCTTTAAGTGGAGCATGTCCAACAGCTCTGGGTTTGACATAGCTTTGTATGTTAGGCAGAGATCGCCTCTGAGTAGGCAATATGTGACAGAGTAAAGCTGGAGTTTTTTTGAGACGGTCTGCGTAGGGCATCTGTTTGAGGCTGGTAATCCTCTTTGTGAGGTATTTCTGCATCCTTTCCAGTTGCTGTAGATGTCTTGTGAGGTACATACCAAAAGGGGTGTTGTACTCTATAATGGGTCTAATGAGTGACAAGTAGTGGGGAACTATGACCTCTTTTTTCCTGGATGAGAAACCTTTTGTGATGAGGTGTGCCATGTAGAAGGATTTCCTGACTACTGTGGCGATGCAATTATCAGAGGAGAGACTACTGTCCACCTGTGTCCCAAGGTCTCTTATCACACTTTCAGTGTTAAGTAGACTACCACCTATGTGGTAGCTCATGGGTACAGAGTTTTTACCAAACGGGATGACAGTGCACTTTTTGGCATTGAGCTTGAGGCCATGGATTTGACACCAGGCATCTGTCTCCGTGAGGCCCTTTTGTAGGATGTGGACATTGTTAGGAGTTTCAATTATGGCTCCTAGTTTGCAGTCATCTGCAAACTTTGTTAGCCAAAGACCTTTTGTGTTAGCCTGTACTTCAGAAAAGTAGGTACCAAACAGGAGAGGACCCAGGAATGAACCCTGTGGTACTCTACCTGTTACTGGTCTGAAGTCAGATTTGGAGTCTGCTACTTTCACAATGTGGGTTCTGTCAGTGAGCCAATTGGCAACCCATCTTGTGACACAGGGATTTATACCTAGTTTAGTGAGTTTATCTATAATTCCAGAAAGGGGGATGGTGTCAAAAGCCTTGGCGAGATCTAGATAGGCTGCGTGAACCACCTTACCCTAGTTTACGGCTTTGGTGATGATGATCTGCCTTTTACAAACCCAAACTGGGTGGGGTCCAGAGTTTGGAGATTACCAATGTCTTTGTGTACAAGATCCATGATGATACGTTCCATGGTCTTGCAGAGCAGGGTCATTAGGCTAATGGGGCGGTAGTTCCCGGGGTCCGTGGTGGCTCCCCCTTTGTGGAGTGGGATAACCATCCTTGTGTGCCATTCAGTGGGCACAAAGCCTGAGGTGAGGCTATGATTGAACATGGTGCTTAGGTGGGGTGCCAGTTCATTCTGCAATTCATGTAGAATGCAGCCTGGGATGTTGTCAGGTCCCATGGATGCTATGTTCTTGGCTTTGGAGTGTGGTTTTTACCTGTGCAGCCGTGATTACAGAAACTTTGCATTCTTTCGGTATAGAGATGGGCCCTTTAGGGGGTGAGAGGGGGGGTAAAGTTAGCACTGAACCTATCTGCCAGGATGTTGGCAATATCAGTTGGTTCTGTATATCTAGTGCCATTGTGCTGCAACTCAGAGCAGATCTGAGTGATGCCATTGAGATTCTTGACATAGCTATAGAATGCTTTGTGGTTATCTTTAGAATCAGTGGCGATTTTTTTTTCGTAATTTTATGAGGGATCTCAGCTTCTTACTGAGGCTGACCAGGGAGTTCCTCCAATCATGGTATTTTACTCTTTTTTGCAACAGTTTCTTTCTTCTGTTGCAGAGTTTGTTTATGGCAGGGGACCAGCAGATTGGCTTCCTTTTTTTGGAGGATAGCATATTGGTTCTGTTAGGGATAGCATAATCCATGAACTTGTGTAAGTGCTTATAAAGTGCATTTGTGTAGGATTCAGCAGTCGTACCTCTATTGTCTGTCTGCATGGGTGTCGTGAAGTTTGCCACTTCTGTCTTAAGAAGCGTGAAGTTGGCTTAGGAGAAATTTTTTACGGTGGTTTCCCTAATGGGGGTGGGGGCGAGATGTGGATGTCTAGGGTGATTAGCTTGTGGTCGGATCTGACCAATGAGGAACTGACCTCTGGTATGGAACACTGGTCGCCCATGTTGGGAATGACCAGGTCTAGGATATTGCTGCCCCTGGTAGGGGTGTAGATAAGTTGACCTAAAGCATTAGAATTTATGAATTCCAAAAAACGTTGAGCAAAAGAATTGGTACACGAGTAGTTTTCCCAGTTAATGATGGGGTAGTTGAAATTTCCGATTATTAGGGTGTTGAGTTGTACCCTAATATTTTCCTGTGTATCAAGAAATGAGGAGTGGGAATCCTGGGGCATGGTGGGAGATCTGTAGCAAGTTTCAACTTGGATTGCGGTCTTGCTCAGAGTTGGTTGCACTTGGATAATCTCAGATGCATTATGCTGAGCAACTAGCCTGGACGTGTGGATATCCTTAATGAATATGGACATGCTTCCGCCTTTAGTGTTTCAGTCCAGCTTAGGTGGCCGAAAGGTGTGGTATGAATTATAGCCTGGTAATGCAGGGGTGCTCTCTAGAGCCTTGTACCAGGTCTCTGTCACTGCACAGATGTCGATGTTCTCCATTTTAAGGACTGCCTCGAGTGAATGCATTTTGAGGTTTAGACTTCTAGCACCGAGTAGCATTACCCTCAGATTTTGCTTGCTTGTACCTGTTAAAGTGGTGAATTTGTCATTTGAACCTTGCCTAAAAAAGGCACTATAGGGGTGGCAAGAGCCTTAGCCAGTATCCGGAATCCCAAGGGCGACAGGTGTCGGCCATCTCTGGCAAAGCATCGTGGCCTGTCAATCATGTCATCCCAGGCAGACAGATACTGGATCTCCTTAGAATGACACCAGAAGCTTAGCCAATTGTTGAAGTCAATCATTTTGTCCTTGTACTGTGGTATCATTCTGGGTGATGGCAGGATGCTACTCAGGGCTAGGGTCACACCTGCCTGGGCTACAAGATCGGAGAGCTCCTCCATGTCTCTTTTCATGTAGTCCAGGGAGGTACATCTCAGGTAATTCACACCAACATGAACAATGACAGAGTCATATTTGTACTTATTGTGGAGTGACCTGAGTGTGTGCGTTATGTGGCGGATCCTGGCAGCTGACAGTAACTTTCTCCTTGTTTAGCCTGGTGAGTGGAACATCAGTGTGCCTGACTATAGAGTCACCTATGACTAGAGTGTTGGGTACATTGTTATGCCTTATGGGCTGTGGTTGAGTGGCACACTGTGTTTGTGGACTATGTGTCATTTGGGTTGTGTTGGGGGGGGGTGGAGGTTGCTTGCATTTCTGCTTTGGAGGTCTCTGTTGCTTGAGCAGATTTTTATTGAGAGCCTCCGCGAATTTAGGTGTGTGTTTCTTGTTTCTATGTGTATGTTTTGGTGGTGTAGGTTTTGAGGGACTACGTGATGAGCGTGGTATGGTGCAAGTGTTTACCTTCTCCTCTTGACTGTCTAGTCCAGTCTTGGGTGAAGAAAGCTTTGCTTCCAGTTTGGCTATATAAGTGCATCTCTCACAGGTTGTAATGTTGGGTGGTAGGAGGAGAGGGCTGCCCATGTACATGAGACAATTTGCTGCATTGACCCAAGATGCCCAGATTCATCAGGTAGACAGGAGAAAACACCTTTGGTTCCAGAAAAAAGCCTTACTTGGTCCAAAAAGGACCAAGAATCTTTAACATATGATGGTAATTTTTGAACCAATGAATTCAAAATTGAATCCAACAACAGAGAAATACCTTCTGTTACACTACCTAAAGCTGATACAATGGGACAGAAGGGTGGGTTCAACACTGTTCTTATGAATTTTAGGTATACCGAAAAGTATACCTCTATTTTAGGGCTATTTACTGACAAAAAATCATACACTTCAGCTGTTAAGTCTCCATTCATTAAAAGATTGTATAAACAATATTGCATGTATTTAAGACTTCTAGCAATAAAATCAAAATTAACTTCACAATATTCATCCTCATTGCTTAACATTTTCTCCATTGCTTTCGTGTAATCAGAAGTTTGCATTATAACCAACCCACCCCCCTTGTCTGCTTTCATAAAGCGTAGTTGCTGGTCCCTTTTAAGACTTTCCAAAACCTTTTTGTCTTCATTAGAGAAATTAAAATAATAAAAATCAGGGATGTCATTTATAACAGATCTGATTTATTTTTCTAACAAAATTTCTGAAACACCTTTAACGTACTATGTAATGGGAGATTGAAAGAGGAAAGATTATGTACAGTTTTTCTCACATTAACATTAATGTCCTTCATTATGTATGGGGCTGACGTAGCAGGGCAGGAACTTGAGGTGGATCCAGCAAATGTGGAGAACAGACAGAAGCCATGTTACATGCAGCATCACTTTTCTTTTAAGCTCCAGTCCTCTGATGGACAGGGAAAACATCAATTAATGGTGCTGCAAGGGAACCATCCCCACCTATGTGGTGACATGTCTGTCATATTGCATGCACCCAAAAACTTTGCCATCAAGACTGCATGGTTCCAGTATTATATCTGTGCTCTGTGCCTCAGTTATGTGTCTCGTTCTCCCCCTCACAACCTTCCCAGTAGAAAGACAAGTAGGCCAAGCTTCATTTCCCTCTTCCCTTACCCAGATTCAAGTAGGTACCACAACCAACAATCAAACTCTGGCCAACTGGGTCACATTCAGGGCTTCATCCCTCTGCATCAAAAGAGTGGACTTTCCAAACATATACCACATCTTTCCTTTGCATATCTTCTGAGTTAACAAAATGCCTACTTTTTTTTCTGTCAGAAACACTGTAAAGTACAGTTTTGTACCTACCATAAATGTAGATGTTCGAGGATCCACATTGCTGCAGTCCTAACACTTGGGTAGTCCGCTGTCCTCGGTCGGCCCGAATATCAAAGTATAAGGCTGACGTCGGTCAAGGCGCATTTGACTGACATCAGGACGTCAGGGTACAAATGCGCATGACCGACGTCATATCCTCAGTCTTTTCTTGCCCCAGATGTCAGAAGACCCTAAAAAGAAAGGTCAAAACCAAAAGACAGCAAACAACCAACCCACCACCTTTGCACTAATAATATGTACAATATATACAATATACACCATATTGACAACCCAACCCACACAACCGCCTCTAACTACAGAGGGGAAGGAGGGAGTAAATTGGACTGCAGCAATGTGGATCCTCGAACATCTACATTTATGGTAGGTACAAAACTGTACTATGTTCTTCATCTCACATTGCTGCAGTCCTAACACTTGGGTAGAATCCCAAAGCAGAGGTAAGGGAGGATGGCAAAACTATAAAGAAGCAGGAGCTGCCAAAATGCCCTGCAAAATAGCAGTGGCAAAACCAGCCCTAGATTTAGAGTAAAGTGGAAGGTGATAATGCCTAGAGAAAGTATGCACTGAACTCCAAGTAGCTGCCTCCAAAATATCTTTAGTCGCCACCCCCCTTAAAAAGCTGTCAAGTGGCAGTAGCCCTAGTGGAATGAGGCCTAATCCCAGCTGGAATCTCCTTGCCATGATGGGAATAACAGAAAGCAATGCAAAACCCAATCCACTTAGAAATAGTTTGTTTTGACACAGGCTTGCCCTGAGAACTCAAAGCAAAAGAAACAAATAACTGCTGAGACTGCCTGAACCCTTTAGTTCTGTCCAAATAATATCGCAACTGCCTGTGTACATCTAAAGTGTGCAAAATCTTTTCCCCTTTATTTTGGGGATTTGCATAAAAAGTAGGCAAATGAATAGTTTGATTTAAAGCCACACTAGAAACCACTTTAGGCATAAAGGAAGGATTAGTACGTAAAGATACCCTATCCTTATGGAAAATTAAGAAAGGCTCAACCGCCATAAGGGCCTGCAATTCAGAAACCCTTCTTGCAGAGGTAATGGCTAACAAAAAAGCAGTCTTCCATGATAAATATTTCAACTTGGTAGTAGCTGCAGGCTCAAAAGGTTGTAGAGTGAGTTTCTCCAACACAAAATTGAGATCCCAAGCAGGAGTAGGAGCTCTACGTGGGGGTCTTATATTCTTTGCCCCTCTAAGAAATTGCTTGAACAAAGGATGAGAAAACAATGGTAGGTCACAATCATAGTGAGCCGAAATTGCTGCAGCATGAACCTTAATAGAAGAGAAGGACAAACCTTTGTCCAGTAACTCAGTAAGATATTGAAGAGCCACACTTAAATTAGGCTCAGAAACATCAAAATCCTTTGCTGCACTCCAAAATAAAAATCTCTTCCATTTATCTGCATACACTTTCCTTGAGTAGCTTCCAAAATAACATTCAAAACTTGCTGTGGAAGTTGAGACCCACTATGGTTCAAAACAGAATATGCCAGGCTGTTAGGTGAAGAGAGTGAAGCTTGACATTGAGCAAATGACTGTCCTCCTGAGACAACAGGTGTGGAATCGAAGGCAAAGGCCATGGAGGCTCCCGTACCAGACTTCTCAGTAATGGATACCAATGCTGTCGAGGCCAATCTGGAGCTATCAAAATCATCCTTGGCTTGTCCTGTCTGGCCTTTAGTAGTACCTTTGGGAGGAGAGGCAGAGGTGGAAAGGCATACACATGAAGATTGCTCCAATTGAAAGAAAGAGCATCCACTTTCCAAGCTGTGGGATGAAACCTTTCGTGCAAAACTTTGGCAGCTGGTGGTTTAGTGGAGAAGCGAACAGATCTATGTCTGGAGTTCCCCATGACACTGTCAATTTCTGAAATACATGAGGATCCAATTTCCACTCGTGGGGATCCATAATTCGTCTGCTCAATACATCTGCTAAGGAGTTCTGTGCTCCCGGCAGAAACCTTGCCTGAAGATTTAGCTGTAAACTGAGAGCAGTCTCCCACAAAATCATTGCTTGCCTGCATAGAGGATAAGAATGTGTTCCCCCTTGCTTGTTGATGTACCACATGACAGTTGTGTTGTCTGTTAGAATCAACACCTGCCCCGGAAGAAGTAAATCCTTGAAAGCTATTAATGCAAACTGGACTGCTAACATCTCCTTCAAGATGATATGTAGATGTTGTAGTCTGGCAGGCCACTTGTCTTGTATCCACTTTCCATTCAGATGAGCTCCCCAAGCTTTGTCTGAGGCATCTGTCGTTAGAATCTGACTCGCCTCTGGCCGGGTCACAGAGAGTCCCTTGTTTAGGTGACATTCCTGAGCCCACCATAACAATTCCTTTTGAATGCAAGGTATTATTTGAATGACAGTGTCCAGATCCTGGCAGTGCTGTGTCCATACATTTTTGAGATACCATTGTAGCTTCCTCATATGCAGTTTGGCATTGGGAAGCACCAGAATACAAGATGCCATGAACCCCAAGGCTTGAAGGACTGTCCTTGCAGTCAGCCTGGACTGATGTGACAATTGATGAAAGTAAAGGGAAAGATTCTTTTGTTTGTCCGGGGTCAAAAAGGCCCTCTGGGATGCTGTATTCAGTCTTACACCCAGAAAGCACATGTCCTGAGAGGGTACTAGACTGGACTTTATTTCGTTCACAGAATACCCCAGGCATCTTAGCACTGCTATTACATATTCCAAATGATGAAGAAGTTCGTCCCTTCCTTGAGCCAGAATCAGGCAATCGTCCAAATAAGGATAGATCTGTATTCCTTTTAGCCTGAGGAAAGCTATCACTGGAGCCAGAACTTTCGTGAACACTCTGGGCAGTAGATAAGCCAAAGGGCAATGCAGAGAACTGATAATGAGAAGTCCCAGCCCGAAAACGCAGATACTTCCTGCAACACAGTCTGATAGGAACATGAAGGTAAGCCTCCTTGAGATCCAAAGTTACCATCCAATGATCTTTGCCCAGCAGAGGTAAAAGCTGTTGTAATGTCAACATTTTGAACTTGGGAATGTCCAGATAAGTGTTGAGGATAGATAAATCCAAAATTGGTCTCCACGTGTTCCCTTTCTTTGGTACTAGGAACAGGCGAGAATAAAATCCTAGGCCTACTTCTGGCATAGGGACCGGCTGTATGGCCCCTATTTGAAGTAACAGAGAAATTTGTTTGTGAGCCTCTATTCTTTGCTGAGGAGGAACGTCTGGCATGCCTTTGAAAGGAGGCAAGGTATGGAAATAAAACCTGTAACCGTGGTGTATGATATCCAATACCCATCTGTCTTGGGTAATTAAACTCCAATTTTCCTTGAAAAGTGCCAACCTTCCTCCCAAAGGTGCTGCCAGACGAGAAGGCTCTGGCAGCTGAAAAGGTAGGTCATTGGGTCTGTTTATGAAAGGACTGACCCCTGCCCTCACCCGAAGACTGTGCAGGTGAACTCCCTGTTCTAGGCCTGAAAGAGCCCTGAGCTCTGCCCCTACCACGTCTAGATCTGCCCCTAGACTGGGAATCATAAGAAGGATACGTCCACCCCTTGGTAGGCCAATTTCTACTAAACTCGGAGGCTGAACCTGCAAAAATCTTTAACAGTCTGCATAGACTTAGCCTTGTCTTCCATTTTCTTTAAGACTGCCTCAACAGGAGAACCAAACAACACATCAGATTGTAAAGGAGCATCTAAAATCCTTGTCTTAACATGGTCAGATAAATTCTGATCCCTCAGCCAGGCGTGCCTGCGAAGAACTGACCCAGTGGCAGCCACCCTAGACGAGGCCTGTACAGCATCAAAACCACATTGCAAAGAATGCTTACCCACCTGTTCAGAAACATGTACTAAATCTTGTAACTCTTTACACTCAATACCTTCCGCCAGAGCATCTACCTTAGACTTCAATTGAGAAAGTAGATAGTTTTGGTATTTCAACATGTGAAACTGGCAATTCAAAGCCCTCATAGCTAGGGTGGAAGAAGTATAAACTTTCTTTCCCCATCTATCCAAAGCCCTGGCCTCTTTATCTGGAGGAACCGGATTTTTGACAACAGAAGCCTTAACACCCTTAGGCCCCTGACTAACAGTTTCTGGGTCTGCCCTAGGACTCTTAAAAGATACTTATGAGCTTCAGGCACCCTGTAATACCTATCCGGTTTAACAGGAGCAGGAGGCAAAGAATCAGGATTAAGAGAAGCCTCTGCAAACACATCTTCCACAACATCCAGAACAGGAGGTATAGCCAAAGGCCTATGCTGGGGTAAAACAAAAATTCCCTAAGCCTTTTCCTGGAATCAGAGAAGTCCTGACCTTCCCACTTAAAATGCTCCCTCATGGAATGAAGAGTCTCTGAAAAGAAAAATCCTCAGGAGGAGAAGCAGAAGGAGTAGAATCATCCACATCAGAATCAGAATAAGGAGAATACTCCTGCAAGTCTTCAGCCAAGACTCTGAAACATCGAAGCCTGCTCAAAACTCCCTAGCTCAGGTTCCACCCTAGGTCTCTTATCAGGAGGGGGCAAAGAACCTCTAATCAAAGTAATCAAATCTTCTGCCATTTTAAGCATATGCTTCTTGGGCACAGATCCTGAAGAACTAGGGGTGACACCAACTGAAGCTAAACCTGGCCTGCCTCTGGGAGAAGCCTTGGAAACAGAAGGAGAGGGCCTAACCACCCTAGGAAGGGAGGGGAGTACAGTAACCTGAGAAGCCCCTTCAGCCTGACCTGCCTCCTGAGAGGCCACATCCTGCAATAACAAGGTCTCTCCCTGGGACTCCAGAGAAACCTCCGCCGGAACCACCGGCTCCACCGACACCTCTAAAGAACCGGCGTCCGGTACGGACGGCTCTTCTAGCCTAGGCTTAGCTGCTTTGTCCTTGCGCTTCTTCGAAGAAGCGGGCGGCGGAGCATCCGACGGCATTTTATAATTGCACCGCTTCCCGAAGACTAACCTGGCACAATCTAACCTTCTCTTAATAGTGCGCTTATTGAATCTAGCACAAGAGCGACACCCAACAACGTCGTGCTCAGGCCCTAAACAAGGAATACACAAAGTATGATAATCTCTATGCGGTATCTGTTTCCCACAAGAAATACAGTTATTCACTTTTTCTGACATCCGGTAAACCACTGAGGCAAGAAAAAACTAAAATATTCCCCAACGGGGTACTTAGCCAACTTTGACTCGGTCTGAAACTCCGAATTCGAAAGATTTCAGAACGCCGAACGGCACTTGCAACGCTGCTTCTGCATCGGACCATGCGGCAAAAAAGACTGAGGATATGACGTCGGTCATGCGCATTTGTACCCTGACGTCCTGATGTCAGTCAAATGCGCCTTGACCGACGTCAGCCTTATACTTTGATATTCGGGCCGACCGAGGACAGCGGACTACCCAAGTGTTAGGACTGCAGCAATGTGAGATGAAGAACATCTCCTTCTTTCAACATCTGCAGAATCCTGCTTTTCCCTGACAGGGCTATACCACGAGTTCCAGTGGATACCAGGCACAATGAATACTCTAAATGTCCAAACACTGGAGGGAGTTCCCCATCCACATCTAGCATCTGTAAGTAATCCTTAGTCCAAACACTATTTCATTTTTAAGTCTACTGAATCCAGAACTGCTTACCAAACTGTAAAATGAAAATGGCAAACTTGCACCATGGCAATATTTACACTGCAGGCTACTCACATATCACACTAAATACAAGCTTGAATGCAGTGCACCTCCTCAGTATAAAATCACAGTTTTGTTTCTGTTATGGGACATATTTTACCTCTTCCAGCTGAATCCGCATACCCTCTAGTTTCTGAATTCTCTCCTGCAAAGATTTTTCACTTTCTGAAAGGTGGTGAGTCATATGTTCGACCTAAAAAAGGAAACAAAAAGTTAAGAAAAACTCAGTGTAATGAAGCTTACTTAAAAACAGCCTGAAGACAGCACTTCAAAATATTACACTTATTCTGATAAAAAATACTGGAAAATCAGAAAACAAAAACAGAAGAAAAAGCATACATAGAAACAGTTATCTAAAATGGAAGGGCATAGAAACTTGTTAGATGGACAGTAGACATTTTATATATCATAATGCTATTATATGCAAATGCTCAGCCTCCTAACCTTCACTTAATTTCAACCCGGTCTCTCAAATATCTCTTTTCCACTTCCGCGGTGGTGCAGTGGTAGCGTTGCTGCCTCACAGCAAGAGGTTCTCCCATTCGATTCTCGGCTTGGGTTGGGACAGCCTTCTGTGTGGAGTCTGTATGTCCTCCCCGCGGTCGAAAGACATGCGTTGAATGGGCGTGCCTTCATTGAAGGTTGGGCGGGGAACTTGACACCATAAAAACCAACTGCCAATCATTAGCGGACCGGAGTTCCGCTGTGGCGACCCCTAACCGGGAAAAGCCGAAAGACAAACTCTCAAATATCTCTTTTCACTTCTCAAAGTTTACTAAGCAATTGTAAAATCTTTCATTCACATAACCACATATAACAACTGCAATACTCACATCCACCTCATCTACTCTTTGGCATCAGCATTAAAGTGTTCAGTATTTCACATCTCATTAATAACTACTGTAATACTGAATACATATGCTGTATCAACAATATAATGACTACATACATTAATGTAACCTGTTTTAATATAACTGTATGTCTTTGCATGTACATGACAGTATTGCAAGTGTTTATATATAACTTATATCTCTGTATTGCAGCTGTAATTTTGTATGACATGCATTATTTTGTTTGTGAGTATGACACTGTATACAGTTTGTGCATGGAGCTTATCTCCCCATGCCTCTGCTTTAAAGGGTTTTTGCCCAGTTGGATTTCCCCAGTCAACAAATGGAAATAAATAAAATAAATTAAATTAAATTTAAATAAATAAGTGTTTTGAGCAGGACCGACCTTAGGTCAACTGGTGCCCTAGGCAAAAGTGCTCCACTGCACCCCCGCCACACCACCCAGTGAAATACTGAAAAATCGCCCCTGATATAGCGGCGCCCTAGGCAGCCGCCTAGGTGGCCTATGCCTAAGGCCAACTATGATTTTGGCCAAGTAAGGGAACTGGGCCACTTGGACCTTTTCTTAGCCATGAACTAGTTACAAAATAAAAATAATTTGATATACATTAAACATAAGAATACAAAACCTTTTCAATTAAAGAAAAAACAATGCAAGCTGTATCTGTATGTGCATAGTCACAGTACAACAAATGTGTGTCTGAAAGAGTTTTTAAAATTAAGAAACTACTCTACTAACAGTTGCTGTTGTTCTGTCTTTGTTTTTTCTCTACATTGAAAAATTCAAAATAAAAAAAAAAAAAAAAAACTAGTTAACTAAATGTCATAAAGTAGAAAGTACAGTTGTGTAAGTAAACTTACCATAACAGCAGATGTTTGACTAAATCACTGTTGTAGTAACTTAAGCTGTTTGAGATGTCCTGTCAAGGACTGGACCAGCCAATTTCCAAAGCTTTAAGGCATGCTCCATGCACACTAGCCACTGCATAACTTGAGGAGAGCAAGATAAAATAGTGGTTAGGGTGCCAAAACATCAGCTCTTTTTTGCCTCAGAACAAGTAGGCTGGAGCCCTGATGGCTAGATATGTGTTAGGATAAAGTGGAAGCACATATATTAACACCCTGGCAAAAGGCAAAAAAAAAAAAAATTAAAAGAAAGAGTAAGGAGGGAGGATGTGGTTACTGCAGCAGTGATTTATTCAAACATCACAGGATCACTGTTGCAGTAGACTGAGCTATACTGAATGAATACCAGAGCTTAGTAAAAAAGGGAGGAGAAAGAAGGTTGAGGGCCCAGAAAAAACTGGAGAATAGTCCTAATAAAGTTTGCTGTGGACCTAAAGAAAGAAACTAATTTGTGATGAGTGGAAAAGGTATGCACAGATAAAAAAGCTGCTTCTTCAATTAGTTTCTAGAGTCCACCTCTTTACAAGAAGTCACATAAGTAGCCAGAGCCCTTGTAGAGTTGCCCTGACTTTGCCTGAAATTCTCTTGTGGAACTGAGAGAACATAAAGCAGTAGGATGGGGCAACTATTTAAAAATATCTGTCTGACACCAACTGTCCCTTTAAAATTACTTTCATAGACTATAACCAGTTGATCAGCAACCCCAAAGGATCTTGTCCTATCAATATAGCATCAGAGTTGCCGGAGGACATCTAAAGTGTGTAACCTCTTATTCTCCCTTATTTTTGGAAATGGAAAGAAAACAAGGATATGACTTGCATGGTTCAGTGTAAACTCTGAAAAATGTTAGCCATAATGGAAGGTCTTGGGTCTCAAAAATTACCCCATCTTTGTGAAAAAAAAAAAAGACATAAGCATAACTTGCAGTAAGAGAGTAACTCAGATACTCTTCTTGTAGAAGTCAGAACAAAGAATACTGTTTTTCAAGAAAACTTCACCACCAGCCTCATGAGCAGGTTCAAAAGGAAACTGTACAAAATTTTCTCAGGAAAAAAATCAAGATCCCAAGAAGGACCCACCTATCGTCTACGTGGATGTATACGTAAAGCTCATTTAAAAAAATGGTCAGTTAAAATAGGGTAAAATAGGAGGGGGTCTACAGGTAGACAAGCACAGCTGACCTAGATATAAATCTGAAAAATGAGAAAGAGAAGCCAAAGGATGTTAACTCACACAAATACTGTAAAATCCAGAAGACTAAGCCTCAAAGAGGTCCTGGTTCTTGGACTGACACCAAGTAGAAAATCCTTTATAGGTTCATAGGTGTGTACTAGGTTAATGACCACAAGGGCCTTTTTAAACCTAGCCATTCATTCCAAATCTCTGACAAGTTCTGGTACCACTGGCAAGTGTAAGTTGGGACTTGGAAGATGAAACATATACAACCAGGGGCATGGGAGATGAACCATTTACAGGCTGCCTGTGTCCATTAGAGATATAGGTGCTAAACCAGAGATGAACCTTTTGATCGCCATCCAACTGTCCAAGTTACCCTTGAATTGGGTTAAGGAGGAAATTTGCTTCACATGGATGGGGTGTTCTTGATTACTGTGTCATCTCCTAGGGTTGTGCTGTCAATATGATAGCTACCAGGGATGGTGGACTTCCTGAAGAATAATGTTGTGCATTTCTTGATATTTAGTCTTAGCCCATGGTTCTGACACACGTTATTTGTCTGTGTCAGCCCTTTCTAGAGAACATTTGTGTCAGTGGATGATTCAATGACAGCTCCTAATTTGCAATCATCTGGAAATTTAGTCAGCCAGAGGCCCTTGACATTGGCCTTGACTTCAGAGAAGTAAATGCCAAAAAGGAGCAGACCCAAGACTGATCCCTGGGAGACTCCACTTGTGGCTGGCCTTTCTGTAGAGGTGAACTTCCCAACTCTTG
This sequence comes from Protopterus annectens, assembly GCF_019279795.1. Classification (NCBI taxonomy): domain Eukaryota; kingdom Metazoa; phylum Chordata; order Ceratodontiformes; family Protopteridae; genus Protopterus; species Protopterus annectens. Next base: position 212,847,168 of record NC_056733.1, read on the forward strand.
CTTCATGGGTCCTGTCTGTAAGCCAACTGGGTATCCACCAGGTGACATAAGGGTTTATACCTAACATCTTGGATTTGTCAATAATGCTGAATAGGATATTGTGTCAAATGCCTTGGCCTGGTGTGAACTGTATTACCATCATCCGTTGCTTTGGTGACCTTTTTAAAGAAGTCCACCAGGTTGAATAGGCATGACCCACCCTTGATAAAAACCACATTGGGTTGGGTCCAGTGTCTTCAGGTTTCCTATGTCATTAATGATCATTTGCATGATAATTCTATCTATGGCTTTGCACATGAGACTAGTGAGACTTATGGATATGTAGTTTTCAGGGTCTGTGGATATGTAGTTTTCAGGGTCTGTAGATGTCTTACCTTTGTGCAGAGGGATGACTGTTGCTGTTCTCCATTCATGAGGCATGAAGCCTATTTATTGGCTACAGCTAAATAGCAATTCCAGAGGGCCTATTAGGTCATATTTCATGCTATTTAGAAGGAATCCTAGGATACAGTCTGGGCCCATCAATGAAGTGTTCTTGGCCTTAGCAAGAACATAGAAGACCTGTTCCCTTGTGATAGTAGGAGAAGTTATATTTGATGGTATTTCCTGACAGTAGGTTGAGGGAGAGAGAGGGGTAAAGTTAGAAAAGAATTTGTCTGCCAGTAGGTTTGGTATATCTTCTGGCTCAGTATAAGTGGCTCCATTAACAATGAGTTCCACACACAATTGTGTATTGCCTTTGAAGTTGCAGAGATAGGTAAAGAATGCCTTGTGGTTGTCCTTGGCCTGGGCGGTCAAATTTGCCTCAAAGTTGGCTTTGGTAGACTTTATTTATCCTCTGGGTTGTTTCTTTAGTTTGATTAGGCTGCTTTTATCCTGCTGGGTACTACACCTCCTAATTTTTGCCATTATTTTCATCCTTCTGATGTTTGTAATTACACCAGTATGGCTTGAATTGTGAGTTAGTTCTGTACTTCTTTCTGGGGGGTACAGCTGCCTCTATGCAGCTATTAACATGCTTGTATAGGGTTTCTGTGAACAATTCTGCATAGGCAGCAGTGTTCTCAGGGTTTATATGGGCTTGAAAGTTTACCAGGTTATCATTTAACAGTAGAAAGTTCACCTTAGAGTAGTTCCTGAACATGTGATGGTTAGGTGGGGTTCCAGGTTTTATTTTTACTTCAAAAGAAACTGTTTTGTGGTCTGACCTTACCAGAAAAGACATTATACTAGGTGGTGTGCAGCACTCTCCAGTATTAGTGAGGACCATTTCCAGTATGCTTGCAGTGCCTCAAAATATCATATGTGAGTACTACAGAACAGATATTTAGCCATGCCAGGGATGGAAATAAGGTACATAAGGAAAGCTAGTGGTGGAATGCAGTGGAATACATAAGTCCAGGAAGTCATCAAAAGACAGGAGGAGTGCATAAAAAAATGGGAGATAGAAAAGATGGACCAAGCTAGGAAGGAATATTGGTTGACTAACAAAGAAGCTAAGAAAGGAGCTGCAATAGCAAAGAACAAGGCATCAGAGGCACTCTACCAGCTTCTGGAAAGTGACTCAGTAGATGGCACAAAAAATATTAAATTGAAAGACAAAGACAGAAAGATATAGAAGACAGTCAGACAACCTTCATAAGGGATGCAAACAATAACATGTGCACCAGTCCACAGGTCATCAAAGGTAGATGGAAGGAGTATTTCCAGCAGCTTCTGAATGAAGAGAACTCCACAGAAGCTGTGCTGTCCCAGAAACAGTCTATGCTGAGAGAAGGAGACCAGCCTAGAAGAAAATGGATATGCAGAGTAGTAGAAAGCAAGTGCCTCCTTCCCTTGCTGTCTATTTTCTATCTTTTTGCAATTATACTCATATTTTTTATGTACATTCTGTATTTTTTTCTCCTCAAAATTTGGTTTACTTTGATGTATATATTGTGCTAACCTTATTGTAATTTTTTGTACATTGTTTCTGGGGCTCCCTCCCCCCGGGACATTGTTGAAAATGGGCTATCACCCAGTTAGACTATCCCTGTTAACAAAGGTAAATAAATAAATAAGATGGGAGATGAGCAGTACAGATTCAGATCAGGATGCAGTACAACCGGCCTGATGTCTGCAGTTAGACAAACAGTTGAGAAGAAGCTAGAGATGAAGAAATAGTCTAACTGGGTATGCCTAGACTTGGAGAAAGCATAGGACAAGGTCCCAAGATAGCTGATTTGAGCATTACTGTGAGGGACTGAAGTCCCAGAGACATTGGTAGAATTAGCGCAGTCTGTGTACAAGGACCCAATCACTCAGGTATGAACAGTGTTCGGTATCACAGAGGAGCTCCCAATGGGAGTGGGTTTGCACCAGGGTTCAGCTCTGAGCCCCACTGCTGCTCATACTGGTGATAGACTACATTAGCAAACAGGTTGGACAGGACAGATCAAAAAAGTTGCTGTTTGCAGAGGATGTGGCATTACAGGCAGACTCTGAGCAAGAACTTCAGCAAAAGATAGGGGAATGGAATGCAAAACTGAAGGAACATGAGATGAAATGAAGTACAGGTAAGACAGTGGTAATGGCAGCAAATTGAGGTAATCAGAAGAAGCCAAGAATTGAGATAGAAGGGAAGATAGCAGAATAGATTAATAGCTTCAGGTAAGTGGGAGGGGTGGTTGAGGAGAAGGAAAGTCTGAATGAAGACGTCAGAGCTAGAATCAGAGGGGCTGCAGCCAACTGGCATAGAGTGTCAGGTGTAGTGTATGACAGAAGAATGCCAGAGAAGCTGAAATTTAAGGTGTACAAAACAGTGGTGAGACCAGCACTACTATATGGTACAGAAATCTGAGCAGTAAAGGCAAAGCAGATGAGAAAGCTCCGCCTGATATGGGTAGTCGGATGTAAAAATCAAAGAAAACAGATTATGGTGTTTGAGCACATGTGCAGAAAAGCAGAAGACAATCTGGTGAAGATGATTTGGAACAAACAGGAAAAAGGAAAGAGGAAACAAGGGCATCCAGAAAAGAGGTAGATAGATTCTGTGAAAGAAGATGCGTGACAGTCAGGCATGAGTGTTGGGGAAGGCAGAAGTGTGGCATTAAATTGAGAGAGATGCTGATAGTAAAACACAACACCCCAACCCATGTAGAAAAATGGGAAATAGGGGGTTGATGATGATTTAAAGTATATTTGCTCCCCTGGTTGGCATACTGACAGTTTGGTCTAGGGAGTTTGTGTTTACAAAATCCAGGAATTACTGTGTCTGCATGTTTGGTGTCATACATGATTCCCAGTTAATAGTGGGGTAATTAAAGTTACCTATGAATTTGGTATTGGTTTTGATAGGGCGAGTTTCCAATGAGGTTAAATACATGTTATGGATTTCCTGGGTCATAGAAGGGAACCTATAGTTTGCACGAAATGGTATGGGATTTTGCCGATATTGATTTGAACATGTAGAAGCTCAAGTGCACTGTCCTGTTTGACCAGCCTTGAGGTAAACCAATGTGTACGTAGTCCACTGTTCTTGGGCCGCCAATATTAACCTTTTGTCTTTTGGTTTAAATTCACTTTTCCTTAACCATTTTTGCATTCAATCCTGGTCAACATGAGGTTGTTGCAAGAGTTTTCTATACTTGCTACTATATTTGTGCATTTTATACATTTCTTGCCTTCTTATCTGATCCTTCTTATATTCTTTCTTTTGTTTTTTTGGCACATTCAGTTGCTGCCCGATTTTTATCTACTTCTGGTTTGATTTCCATTCCTGCTTGATGCTAATATGCCTCTACTAAACTAAGCAGGGAAGTCATCTTAGACTTATTCTCTTCATGTTTCAAAATGTTTACTACAGTTGGGTCTTGTGAGGTCAGCAGATATGTATGCAGTCCCACAATTGTATATCTATACATGTAATCAATTTCGAGGATGCACATACCTTCTTCAGAAAGGGGAATATATAGTCTAGATACACACTGGCACTGATTTTTATAAAAGATTTGATGAGCACGAAGCATCCTCCTTGTTTTCCTATCCAACCTATCCAATACCTTTTGGGATCAGTCAATCACTCCAAAACTGTAAGACACTGTTCCTAGATGCCAATGCTGTCTTCAGTATTAATTTAAGTCTTCTAAAATATTCCTTACTAAATTTTACTCACATTTGTTCATGTTTTACTGTTGATCCTTCAGTTCCCAAATATTTATACACTGCCTTTTTCTCAAGTTCTTTTATATCACATTCTTGTCGCAAACTGATGTTTTTTGGTGCTGCAGCTTTCCTGCTTTAAAGGTTGCTTTTGAACATTTATCAAGACCAAATGACATTCTTATATCATCTGAAAAAGTTTTGACCACTTGCAGTTGTGCTTTCACTTCCTCATCTGATGAACTATACAGTTTTAAATCATCTACAAAAACAAAATAAGAAGTCTTTACATTTTGTTGTTTTCTGGGAGCCAAACTGTAGCCATTACCTAGTCTGTTAAGCAGACAGCTTAATGGGTTAAGAGCAAGACAAACAGCAACAGTGACAGAAAGTTACCCTGGAATATCTCCCTTTGAATGCAAAATGGTTTGCCACTGTTTTATGGTCGCTGTAATGTAATACATCAGTGTAGGGTGCATTTTAAGCACTTTTTTCCCATGAATGTGGGATACTGTCAATTTTTTTGTAGTCTATCCATACCGTACTTAGATTCTTCCCCTTTTTACAGTTCTCTGTTATGACTAACAAAAAATGATCCTTTGTTCCATATGACTTTCTTTTATTGCCCTTTTGTTCCATTGTCATGACTGAGTTTTTTCTAAATGACTATAATCTCTGTCGGCATCAATTCCAGTGTATAGTTTATACATCACAGGAAGGCAAGTTATTGGTCTATAGTTTTTAGGACAGCTTGCAGGCTTGCTCTTAAGTAGGAGCATTATTTTTCACTGTTGTTAACCAAGCAGGGTATACATATAAAGAGTTCTTACGGCGAAATCTCATGCAAAGATGTTAATACTTTTAGCAAAAAGTTAGGTACTGCATCTGGGCCTAGGGTTTTCCATTAAGGAGCTTTTCTTAACTTTGCTTCAATCTCTCTTGCTGTTACTTAACTCCATTTCATATCCTGTATATCTGAACTTCTTATTCTTTCTTTTACTTCTTCTATCCATTTAGCATCTTTGTTATGTTCCACAGGATCTTCATAGATATTTCTCCAAAATGTATATATTTCTTATTTTTTGTGGTGTTTTCATTCCTTTTGCCTTGTTTCCCAATTCTCAATAAAATTTTTTGGGCCATCATTAAATTGCTTATCTTATACTTTTCCTTTATATTTATCCGTATATCTTCTAAGTTTTTCCGCACGTGCTGATATTTTTAGGGTATTATTTGCAATAGTGCATAAGAGATCCTGATCTGTTATAACACTGATTGTTGCTTTTATCACGCCTTTCTGAGTATTTTTGTCTTCCATTTCATTTTGTGTCATCCACTGATCTTTCATATGGGAACTCACTGGCCTATCACTGCACAACATTCACTGCATCAGAGTTGTCACAGTTTCCTGTACCTTCCCTTGCAGTCCAACTCCAACTGAACGTTTATACTGGTTTCCTGTGGAAGGCTCCAAACCATCTTCACATGGCAACTGATCAGATGCTCCCTGCTCTACTGGTTTCTCCATAATTTGGGTGTCCATTTCTCTTATCTTGCCGTGATGTTATCCGAGTTAAGTTTTCTACACTAAATCCTTCACTTTGCATGTAATCCATAACCTCAATTTCTGTTTCTTTAATTTTTCCATTACTAATCCTGTTTTCTACTTTTCCTCTGTTTTATTTTTTGTATTGTAAAATTGTCCACGTCTGGATGTCTTGGCCTGTATTCCTCTTCAAATATCATTGGTGCTGCTCTTTTTGTACTGATTAGTTTTGCTTTCTCCTTTGCATAAGTATTTCAGCATATTAAATCTCTTTCTCTTTTCCTGTGTCTATATTTCTTCTCCAGATGTCTCCTGATCCTCCTGTTTCTCCTTACTTGGAAGACTCACTGTTCCATCATGCTGTGATATATATATATATATATATATATATAACTCATGTTAGAATTTCTACACTAAATCTTTCACTTCACATGTATTCCATAACTTCATCATCTATTTTTTAACGTCTACTTTACTAATTTTCTGTTCTATATTCCCTCTTTCTGATCTTGTTTTTTGTACTGTGAAATTTTCCATACCTGGATGCCTTTGCCTGTACTTCTCTCTGAATATGTTTGAGGCTGCCTTTTTTTTTTTGCATTGATTAGTCTGGCTTTTTTCTTTGCATAAATATTGCACCGTATCAGATCTCCCTGTTTCTTTCCCATGTCCATATTTCTTTTTTTACCTTTCAAGAATCTCTGGATTTTGTTCTTTATATTTTTGCACTTCCTCAGTTGCTTCTTTTTCCAAATGGCCCAAGGCTTCTTGGTCTATATAATGTTTTTCACAAATCTGTTGTATCAATGAACAAACACAGTTTTTCTGGTGCAGTATCTTTCTTTCCTCTAATTTCTCTCTTAATCTTTTTGTGTATCTTCTGTCTGGAAATTCTGGGCTTCTTGCATAATAATAATAATACACAATTTCTTTCTTACCCACAATAGTCCACTCTGTCGTCTTTATGGCTCTTTTCTGACCAATCAACTTTTGTGGACTACTGCTTCCTTCTACAAAAAGAGGGCATCTTTGCCCTGGGTCTGGTCTGGCCCCATTGTAGGAATGTTAACGTGTCTTGAGCATTCTACACTGTCTTTTTTTTTGCCATTCCTGGCATTAATGCACCCATTTTTTTATCCTGGGTCTTGTGCACCCAGCTATCTTTTTTATGTTTTAACCTACTACTGTCCATGATATATGCTATATAGTCTATACATCAGTATCATCTTGGTGAGAGTTTGTGAAAAACAGGGCCCACCTCATGAAAGTACTCACAAAGACTTGAGGATGCATTCATTTACAGCAATATTACTTTCCTTTGCTTGCTGATTTATCATCTCTCCATGTGGAGGTGTTAATAACTTGCTGTATGTCCATATAAAAAAAATGCTTAAAAAGGTATAAAAATACTATCGAATGGGGGGCTCACAGAATAAGAAGAGAGTAGGAATTTGGGTGCAGGCACTTAAGGAGAACAGCAACAATACAGTGTTAAGAGTGTTAAAGTCAAAAAAATATAAACTGTGGTGAAAATGGGATAATAGTCTGGCATTTAATACAAGAAAACTATAAGAATCATTCAAAAAAGTTAAGAAAGACATGGACATGAGAACGGAAAGGCAATATACAAAGAAACAATGGAAGGATACTGGTACTGCTGTCAAGTATGCAAAAACATCTAGAAAGTTTAGGATTTCTGCATGGAAGTGTTTGCACATGTATTTTTATAGCCCAAGTAGATTTCAGAGAATTTTTCTACAGGTAGACAGCAACTGCTGGAAGTGTGACAGAAAAAGCAAAGGGTACCTGGGAACATTTTTATGGTAATGTTAAAAGTCGCTAGATTTTAGAAATTCCCCTCCAGGGTATTTTGTCAGAAATGTTGGGGAACCAAATTATCTTAACTAAGGAAATTATTCTTTTGAGCTGGGATGTAGAAACTGAATTGTCTAGACACAATAAGGCTCTACTAAGATTAACACTGTTGGCTGCCAAAACAGCATTTACTAAGAAACATAAATAAAAAGCAAAACCAGATGCAACAGAATTGTTTACTGTTGTAGAGAAGATATTGAAGGTGGGGTCTTTAGAAAGGGGAAGATGTAAAGTTCATAGAAATAAATGTATTCTGTGGTAACAATATATGCAGAATAATGCTCAGGAAGAGTGATATTTCAGGGAAGGCAGGACTGAACTACCTGAGTAATGTTAAAGTATGTAACTGTTAAAACATCTCCTGTCCTGCATAAGCAAATCTATTCTCTGTAAAAATGTGACAATTGCCTTTGGACAATTTCAAAAGAAAGGAGAACCACTATTGCTTAGGCCAAAAGGGAGTCAACACAACAATCATTGTAAAGGAGGTTGGCATAATGGTTAAGGAGTTTACCTTACAGACACAAGGTGCAAGATTTGATTCTCACATGAGGTAATTGGCTAGGTTTAAAATGGCGAACAGGGGCAGTGAGTCAAGTATTAAATCTATGAACCAACAAACTTTTTGGGGAGAGCTGTTTAATTAGAAGAACCCTGGTTACACAGGAAAGAGGAGAAAAACATACAGGTGTGTTCCCATTCATGGAAATAAAAACAAATTCATTATCTAGGCCTGTATACAAAGAGTTCTGGAGCAGAATTCTTTAATTGTCCTTTGTGGCTGGAAACAAACAGATCTATAGGAGAGATCCCCACAGATGGAAAAAATTCAGCAAAGAACACGTGTGTACAGTTGTTCAGCTTGTCTACAATAATTTTATGCTCTGTCTGAATGTAGGCAGCTAGACGGAACAAATGGCATCGAGATGTAGAACCTAGGTTGCCACAGGTATTCTGCAAAGAAAGTATGATCTAGTTCCTATTTGTTAATGTACAACATCACTATGGTATAGTCTCTGATTACCAGCCAGGGGCCTGAAGTCCAAAGATGGTTAATAAACTAGAAAGCATTCATTAGGGGCATCCTTTCTTTTTATTTACATTTATGTCATACTTATTTCATAGGCTCAGGACTCTGAACCCCACAGGACACCTCTCCCCAGACAAGGAAAGACGAAGGGTCCAAAAGAATTTAATAAGCTACTGAACTTTCCTTATGTGAAACCTAACCAAAGGTATCATGAAAAAGTACAGGCATGAAAATTAGGTTATATGTGTAGTAGACATTTTTATTTTTATTTTACGTTTGATTACTGGGGTGGTACACTGATTACATGTGATCAATTGGAGGTACTGCCAGGTGAAATAATTCACAAAAAGACATCCTAAGATATTCTTAAAAGCTTGTGCAAGAATCTACAATAATAATGTAGTCCTAAAAGTGGAAAAATGTGAAAGCTCTGCAGCCTAGAATGAAGATGAGAGAAGCCAGGCATTTGTAAATCCTCTTCGAGGTGGTGACCCCTCAAGGACAATACAGAAGCAGACAAAGTGAAACAAACAGAGAAAAGTGTTTTCAATCTTTGAGAAATTAAAAAGTCTAGGACAGGTGTTCAGATTCCATCTTTCTCTGGTACCATGAATATTCCTGAATGAATTATTTTCCATCTTAGAAGTAGGGGAAACGGGTACTAAAACCATCTGATAAGCACCTGATCTAATATAAAAAGGAAAGGACAGACAAAGGAATAGTGTGAAATTAATCTACATTCTCCAAGAGACTGAAAGGAAACTGGTGTCACAAAGGAAAGACGAGGCCTTGATTTTGGGAGTTGTTATAAGAATGCCAGGGTGGCAAGGGGAAACACATATGAGGGGGACACCGATGGTCTCGGTTTTTAGGAGGACCTTACTTTTTTATTGAAACTCTCTGCCATTTCATCCTTCATTGCCTTGCTGAAGATGCTTGTTCTGACTTGCAGAGAAATTTATAATATATTATGCAAGGAAGGTAGAAAATGTGGGCAATCCCCTGAAATAACATTATCCTTTTATCATCCTTTTAAGAACCTCAGCAGAGACAAGACCAAATAATACCTTAATACCTTTTCATCATACAGGATGTCAGCTCTGGCATCCTTTTGTAAAGTTTGAGAATGTAGCTAGGTATCCCCCCTCTCATTATATCTAAATATAAATATATATATATATATATATATATATATATATATATATATATATATATGTGTGTGTGTATACAGAAATATAGATATAGACGGATATGTGCAGACTTCCTTTGGGTAAGTGGCTGACTGTCAAATAAAATGGTGGTTGCTCATAAAGCATCCTCAAAGGCTGACCTTACAGGAGAATAGCTGCAGAAAGAAACAAAACACCAGTGACAAACGTTATATTCTTTAGTGGGACTGATATTTTTTTATTAACACTAACAGTCAATCACCTTTGTAAACTCCTTATCTGCTTCAGGAGAAGGAATTGCCTGGATCTTTTTTATTTTTTGGAAGACCCCCCCCCCCCCCAAGAAAAGGATACAGAAAGAGAAAGAGAGAGAGCAGTTTAAAGTATGGACCCCTTAACCCAGGAAGAAGCTCCTTGGAGCTTTGATGCCAGCAAGAGTGGTTTTCTCCTACATAGACAAGGCAGCTAAACAGCTGCAGAGGATGTGTTTGCTCCTCAGGTCCTTAGAGGCTCCCAAAGGAGCACACTAGAGGAGCCAAAAGAAACTATAAGTGGTCCGAGGAACAAGAGATGGCCACAATGGAGTCACACGTCAGTAGCGAAGCAAAGGGAAGCCAGAGACAAGCCCCAAGAAAATGTTTCTATTCTTACAGCTCAGGGAAGGAGCAATCAAGTTACTGGAACCTAGGTCCATGTCCTAGCTGCAATGTCCTAGCTGCAAAAGGTGCCTGACAAGCAGGTAGTGGAGTCTTGTAGAATCTGGTCTTACCTCGACTGAAAGGTTAATCTCCAAGGTAAAATTTTATAGTGACAGTCACCAAACACACTGGCCTCAGACTGTAGTAACCACTTTTGACAGAAAATTACACTTTGTTCCATAAAAACAGTAATAATTTACAAGGGCATCCCCATCAGGAACACGGACCATCTGTCAATCACAAAAATCTGCACACCCTCTATTGTAATGTCTTCCCTGGTAAGGTCAGACCACAAAATGGTCTCCTTTGAAGTAAAAATAAAACCTGTACTCCCAGCTACAATTGGAATATTCAGGAATTACTCCAAGGCTAACCGCCTGCTATTAAGTGATAAACTGGCAAAATTCCGAGTCCCCATAAACCCTGAGAACACTGCTGCCTATGCAGAACTGTTCACAGAAACCTTGTACAAGCATGTTAATAGCTGCATACAGCAGCTGTACCCACCAGAAAGAAGTACACAACTAACTCAAATAAACAAGCCATCCTGGTGGAAGCACAAAATAAATAGGCTGAATAGCAGAAGGAAGAAAATAATGGCAAAAATTAGGAGGTGCAGCACCCAGCAGGATAAAAGCACTCTCATCAAACTAAACAAATAACTCAGAGGATAAATAAACTGTACTAAAGCCAAATTTGACATATGTTTGGCCCCCCACACCAAGGCAAACCAGAAAGCATTCTTTAACTATGTCCACAACCTCAAAGTCAATGTCAAAGTAAATCGTATTGTCATTTAGGACTAAAGTGCAGCATAAACTAAATTCTGAGTATCAACTCACCAGAGAATACATAGGAAGCAAGGATAACAAAAACAAAGGCAATACACAATTGTGTGCATGGCTCATTGTAAATGGAGCCACCTATACTGAGCAGGAAGATATAGCAAACCTCCTGGCAGATACATTCAGCTCCACCTTTACCCCTCTCACTCCCTCAACCTTCCCTCAAGAAATACCATCAAATATAACTCCCCATACTATCACTAAGGAGCAGGTCCTTAATGTTCTCTCTAAGACCAAGAACACTGCATCAATGAGCCCAGACAATATCCCAGGATGCCTTCTAAATAGCATGAAACATGACCTATCAGGGCATCTGGAATTACAATTTCACTGTAGCCTCCAAACAGAACTTGTGCCTCATGAATGCAGAACAGCAACAGTCATCCCTCTTCACCAAGGTGGGCCATCTACAGACCTTGGAAACTACAGTACCATAAGTTTCACTAGTCTTATATGTAAAACCATGGAAAGAGTTATCATGGAGATGATCAATAGAGATATAGTAAACCTTCAGACACTGGACGCAACTATGCTTGGTTTCATCAAAATGGCAGATCATGCCTACTTCACCTGGTAGACTTCTTTGAGAAGGTCACCAAAGCAATGGATGAGGGAAAAATGGTTCCCACTGCCTACCTTGGACCTGACCAAGGCATCTGACACAGTACCCCACTTGAGCATTGTTGACAAACTCAAGAGGTTGGGTACAAACTTTATGTCACCTGGTGGACAGCCAACTGGCTCACAGACAGCACCCAGGAAGCTAGAATTGGGGAGTCCACCTCTACAAAAAGGCCAGTCACTAGTGATGTCCCTCAGGGATCAGTTCATGGACCGCTCCTTTTTGGCCTTGACGTCTGAGAAGTAAATGCCAATGTCAGTGGTCTCTGGCTGACTAAATCTACAGATTATTGTAAATTAGGAGCTATCATTGAATCCCACACTGACACAAATGTTCTTCAGAAGGGGCTGATACAGATAAACAACTGGTGTCAGAGCCATGGTCTAAAACTAAATGCCAAGAAATGCATAATAGTATCCTTTGGGAAGTCATCCATCCCTTGTAACTATCATATTGACAACACACACCTTAGAGTTGACCCAGTACTCAGGGACTTAGGGACACACAGAGATAGTAATCTAGCCTTTGACCACCATGTGTCTACAGTAGTGAGGAAATCATTCTGTGCCGCACAACTTGTAACCAAAGGTATGTTATCTAAGCCCAAGGAAGTAATTGTTCCACTGTATTCGTCATGCATCAGACCTATCAATTAACCTCCTATGAGTACCCTGTATACACAAACTTGTTACATCCTACTAAACGATCTACCTCTTTTTCACTACCCTCTCACACTGACCATTTCAACGTTACATCCATACCCAACTATCTATTACCTAAATACCATAGGACAGTACACATTAGATATAACTCCCCTAACTCCAGAAGATATCCATTTCTTCTCAGTAAACTTACTAATAATCTATATCTAACACTACTCCACTCCCTAAAAGATGGAGACATTCACCCAAATCCTGGCCCAAACACCTCAAGTACCATTCAACTCAATAACCCAAACCCCTCTACCATTCACCCACTTATAAAACCTCCAAACTCACTCTTAATAGCTCACCTTAACACACGGAGCATTAATAATAAAATAACACAACTCCATGCTCTCTTGGAACTCTACTCATTTGATATTATATGTCTAACAGAAACCTGGTTAAAACCAGCAACAAAAGACAATGAAATTTTACCACCTGGTTATAACATCATACGCCTTGACCGTGTAACCAAGAAAGGTGATAGAGTAGCTGTTCTATTCAAATCTGATCTTCAAATAACCATCTTTAACCACAAACCTTCCCAAGACTCAAATGCTGAAATACTTATTACCAAGTTTCAGCTAAACCCAACTAAATCTATCTATATTATTAGTATCTATGTTCCCCCAGGTAATAACATCACTACCATTGAAAACATACTTTGTTGGTTATCTCTAAACCTTCCCCAAGAAACCATAATCCTAGGCGATTTTAACATAGACTGGAATTCTTGCAATAACAACTGCCCCACGAGCCATATTAATCTTTATGGGTTCACCCAAACTATTACCTCCCCTACTAGAATAAACAAACATAGCAAGAAAGAAAGCACCTTAGATTGGATACTTATTAATAGTCAACCTCAAACTTATGAAACCGGAACCCTCCATGACGACATAAGCGACCACTCACTAACCTACATCATCAGACTAAAAACCAATCCACCCTTTCAACCCATATATAGGGAAATTAGAAACAAGAAAAAACTCAACTTAGATATATTCCTTAGTGAACTTAAAGCATGTAATTGGTCCCCATTAAAATACCTTTCTCTTGATGAAGCTGTTGATTACTTTAATATTAATTTCCTAAACATACTCAACCGTCATGCTCCTACCCGCTCTATCAGGATAAGAACAAAATCTGCTCCATGGCTTACTAGGGAAACCAAACAAAAAATCCATCTCAGAAATAAATACTGGAATAAATCACGCTTAACTAAAAAACATACTGACATCCAAAACTACAAACTGAGAAATGAAAGAAAAAAAGCCATAGTGTTTGATAAAAAAACCTATTATTTACAATTTCAGCAGACCCACCACAATAAACCCCAAAAATTCTGGTCAAGTATTAATCAGTTATTACATCCAAGTCAATCTATCACACCTAACCCACAAGGCACTGACAAAGACAATCCTAAACAAACTGCAAACACCTTAAACACCTTCTTTATCAAAGCAATTTAAGCTCTTGCTTGTCAGCTCTCTCCTCAAGACATAACATCCAATTCTGACTCTAACCCAGCTCCACCTTTTCTCTTCCAACCTGTCCCCACAGCATTTATTCTCACCCTTATCCAAAAACTGAAACCATGTACTCCTTCTGCTGACCAACTACCGTCAGAATACCTACAGATAGCAGCCAAATCAATTGCTTACCCCATCTCCATCCTCATAAATAGAACCATCACTGAAGGATATATCCCTAAACTCTGGAAAGTCTCTCATATTATTCCCCTTCACAAAGGAGGAGACTCCACTGAACTCTCTAATTATCGACCCATAGCCCTACTTTCTCCTCTATCTAAGATCATGGAAAGATGTATCCATAGGCAATTGCTAGACCATCTTCTCCATAATAACCTGCTTTCCAACACCCAACATGGCTTCCGACCTTCCCATAGCACAACTACTGCCCTCCTTTCCTTTATTGACACTATCAATAACAACCGAAACCTTAACATGCTCTCCTCTGCACTTTTCATAGACCTGTCCAAAGCTTTTGACATGGTAAATCACACTATACTCATAAACATTCTCAAATCTCTGTCTCTTGACACACTAGCTATAAAATGGTTCCATTCCTACTTAAATAACAGACATCAAGCTGTACTCTGGAACAACGCTCTCTACTCAGCTACCTGTTAATATTGGAGTTCCTCAAGGCTCCATACTGGGCCCTCTCCTGTTCTCTATATTCATCGATGACCTTCACCAAGTAATTCCCCAAGCTACATGCATCCAATATGCAGATGACTCTACACTTATATGCACTGCCTCATCTGTATCTGAACTTCACTCCCTATCTCAAGACACATTTAACTCTGTAGAACTATGGTTTACAAAACGCTGCCTCTTATTAAACCCTAAAAAAACTAAACTTCTCCTTTTTACACCTACCAGTAAATCTCCACCAATAGACTTCTCTGTATCATCCCATGACGGTACACTCATATCCCAAGATCAAACTACCAAACTGCTAGGTATCACCATAGATAATAGGGTTACCACCTGTCCCACTTTGTGAGGGACAGTCCCTCTTTGGGCAGTTGTGTCCTGTGAAAAAACTGAAAAAATGGCAGATGTCCTGAGATTTTTGTACGGAAATATTTCCTATGTTTTCTTTCATAGTTTCATATAACAGTTATTTTTTATCTGAAACACCTAAATGTTATATGAAATAGCATAAGCAACTCAAATGCTACACGAATAAGCTTTTATTTTGGCAAAAAGGTGAAATTCTATCCTTTGTACTGGTCATGGGTATGTTTTGTCCTGCAAATCTGACATTTCTACAGAAAATGTCCCACTATGAGCATTTGAAAAGGTGGTAACCCTAATAGATAATAACCTAAACTTTGATGCCCATATCAACAACATTCTGAAAACTACCAATAAAAAAATAGGCTCTCTTTACAGGATTAAATCCTTCCTCACTCCTGCAACTAGAATAAATGTCCCGCTACTTGGTCGGGCTCCTATGCAGTCCCAGTAGCTTTGCTATCACAAAGGCTGTGTATATTTTCAATATGTAACAGTGCCACCAGTACACATCAGTATATTTGCGGTATGTCAGGCATCCGGCGAGAGAGTCTCCCAAAAACCATCTGTCCAAAAATACCTGAAGATAAATGTCAGAATATACACTGTAAACACACCAAAAAACCAAAACCAAAAAAATAAACAATACTAAAAATACAATATATAAACAATAATACCAATGCAGTATATATACACCCCTAAATAATACACAGAGGAGGAGGGTAACAAACACTGCACCACCCAGGGATTCGCAAAATCTGCAGTTATGGTAGGGTACCAGAATCCTGTAGCAACTTCTGATTGCTTACATAAACTCTAACTAAACAGACAAATCCCACAGCAAAGCAGAAATGGCAAAGGCAAAAGGAAGGAAAGATCTAGGGAAGAGACAAAGGTGCTCATAAGGCAAGAAAATAACTGCACCCTACTCTTAGTAAAAGAGAGGAAGGTTATTAGCCTTAGAGATGCTATGCAAAAGTAGTGGAAGTGCTGAGAGAAATAATAGTGGAATGAATAGCCCCTGCCCAGCTGGAATCTCCTTGCCTAGATCCCCAGTAGCCCCCCGCCTGCAGAAGCCCTAGTGGAGCTGGAATAGTTGGAATAACAACAAAAAAAACAAATGAAGATCCAGCAAAAAAAAACAACACAATCCCCTTTCCACAAAAAAAATAGGAGAAAAGAAAAAAATAACGCAAAAACTGCAAAACATCCTCGAAAAACAAAAATGAATTCCCAAATATTTTGGGTAGCAATAAAAATAATAGGCAAATATAGCCTGTGTATTTTGTGTAAATGCAAAAAAATTCAAAATTTGGTTTAGGCAGTTTTGATAGTTGGCTTAAAACCAACATAAAGAAAACCAAAGCATAAAAGGAAGCCAAAAGGACCTTAATACCAAAAAAAATTAAAAAGGAAAAAATGGCCCTCAAATCCACTGCCTCCATGACAAGTCAACAGCTTCAGCAACAGTCAAAGGTCCTTCTTGCAAAGAATTCCCAACACAACTAGTCAAAAAAAAGCAGTAGTAGAAGCCAGAGCTCGTGTAGATTTAGTTTCTTTGCCCCAATAAGGAATCCAACACAAAATTGAGATCCCAAGCAGGGAGTAGGAGCTCTTTTGTACTGTCTATGCTAAACATGAACAAAGTTGGAACTAAAACTTGGTCTTTGTACTCTAACTCATGAATCTAAATCACAGCATGAGACAAATGGAAATCAAAAGACAAACCTTTGTCCAGTAACTCAGTAAGATATTGAAGAGCCACACTCAAATTTGGCTCAGTATTTCCCAAATTGTTTGCTGCACTCCAAAATAAAACAATCTTTAAATCTTTCTGATGAAGCTGATCTTGCAATTTCTTACGCCTGGACATGCTAGGCTCATTTTAACTTGTTGAGGAAGCTGAGACTTGCTGTCTTTTGTCTCCAGAATATTGAAGAGGTGTGGTGTCAAGAGTAGAGGCTACCTTGGCTTCCTTACCAGACCTCCTGTGTATGGGGTACATCAAGGGGCAGAAGGCCAATCTGTGAGCCTACCAAATCCCTCAGTAAATGGGTACCTGACTGCCCTAGAGGCACCTGTGAGCTATTAAAATCATCCTTGGCTTGTCTTGACTGAAGATTTAGAAGCACCTTTGGAAGAAGAGGCAGAGGTGGAAAGGCAAGATGATGCAGATTTTTTCCAGCAAAGACTTGGAAAGCTCCAACTTAAAGAAGAAGTTTAACAAATCTATGTCAGCTGTTCCCCATGACACTGTCGTTTTTTGAAATACATTAGATCAGTTTTTCCACCCCCATGACACTTTTACAAATACATATTAATCTATCTTTGTCTGTGAGTCCCCATATCCCTATCTGGATACCTTTGCTGAAGAGTTAGTTTTCCACTAAAAGAAAGTCTCCCTGATTTGCAGTTGCAGTTCTGCGCAGAAGCTAGTCTGCCTAATTCCAAAGCATTGTTGATGTAGTTATGAATGTGTGTGTTGTGTGTTTGTGTGTAATGTGCCCTGCAAGAAGTGCAAGAAAGTGTCAACACCTGGAAAACTGAACTGCTAAATTGATTTGAAAGCATCTAATGCAAACTGAACTGCTAACATCTCTTTCATGTTGATATGTAGATGCTGTAGTCTTCCCAAAGCACTTGTATCCACATCACATGTAGATGAGTAGATTGCCTCTATCTGACATCATCTGGAGTAGATGTGTCCTTGCCGATTCTGAGCCTGGGCTCCCCACAGAGAGTTGAATGCAAGGTGACATTTGAATGCCAATTTCCAAAAATTCAGGTTATTGCTGGTATTATTTTGTCCACAGTGTCCAAATCCTGGCAGTACTGTGTCCACAGATTTTTGTAGCCTCATATGAAGTTTGGCATTGGAAAGCGCCATGTTTCAGTCTCAGAACCTTGCAGTCAGCCCGACTGAAGAGATAGTGGACTGTCCTTGCAGTCAGCCCGGACTGAAGAGTCTGGAAAGAAGGCTTGCTTGAAGATCTGTATTCTTTCTCACGGCCAGAACAAGAAAGCTCAGGGTAAGAGACTGGATGAAAGCACCTTTTACTAATTCCCTTTTTACTCGACTAGACTTTATTTTAGTTCAAGATCAGAATCTATGGCACATTCTAGCACCTGTCTTGACACGTCGCTTTTAGGATAGGAAGAATTTTTTTAAGCTTTAGCCTGGGTGGGATTATCACTGGAGCCAGATAGAGATAAGATTCTCTTCTTTAAAGATAAGCTGGAATACAGCGAGAAAGAAATGAATATGAGTTGCTAAATGCAGAAACTGAGAAACTTCCTGCAACAAGCCAATATCTTCCCATGAACCTAAGCTGCTTTGGCTATTTGGCAATACCCTCAGTAGATCTTAATGAGCAGGTAAGTTTCCTTCCAGTGAAGTTGTACTTCCATCCCTGGTCTTGTTGTAGCAGAAACATTTTGAATAAAGGCAGAATCAGTTGGATGTTCCCCCAGGATAACCTAGGAAGTTCGGCAGAAGTTTTGGTCAGCTTGGCTCCCCACAGTTTGGTACTAAATGGCCCCTAGAACAACAGAATAAAATCCTTGTGGCCCTTCCTGAGCAAGAGGAGGGGAATATTTGGCACAGAGCCTCTGGAACAGAGAAGGTGTGGCTGAAGAGGAGGAATGTCTGGCATGCCTTTGAAACCCCTCTGTCTTGGGTAAATAACCTGTAACCGTCTGAATAAATCAGCCTGAATAAATAAAAGTGCTGCCCTGCGCAGAGTAGAGTTCCTTTGAAAAGAAAGGCGCATCTTGACCTTAAAAGGCATCTGAAAGCTGCAGGAATTTGGGAGGCTTCTGAAAAAAGAACCCCCCTGTCCTAGGCAGAAAAGGGAGCCCCCTCTCTCCTCCACCACCTGAAAGAGGGAGACCCCCTGTCCTAGGCCTAAAAAGACCCTGAGCCTCCCCCCCTAGGCCGCCATAAACTAAACCCTAGACTGGGAATCATACTAAGGAGTTTTCTACTTTAGATAGCCAATTTCTACTAAACTTTGGCTGCACCTGCAAAAAGACTTAGCTTATTCAAACAACTTTCCACCGCCTAAAGGCTTAACCAAAATCCTTTGTCACAACTTGTCAGCCAAATTCTTCCAAGTCTTACAGGCTGCTTAGCAATCAAGACATCTCTCAGTATCAGCCAATATCAATCAGGCCTCCAACAGCATCAAAACCACAGTGCTCTGAATGGCCACTCCCTGCAAGGAGGCACACATGAACTAAATGGACACACTCCAGACACTCAACCACCTCAAAACTCAATACCACAACTACCTTCAACCACTAAAGACACCACCTTGATTCATAACATGTGAAACTGATTCAATTACGCCTCATGGCTAAACTGACAGAACAACTCATTCAACTAAAGTCATCTATCCAAAAGCCCTTGCCCTGGAAGTAGTAGGCCCAGCCTTTTTAACAACTGGGAGCCCCTTTATACAGGGCCCCTGAGGGACATTTTCAACAACTGCCTTAGGACAGCCTTTAAGCCCCTAGGACTCTGAAAAGATACTTATGAGCTTCAGGCATCCCGTATAACTATGACCTATAATACCTATCCGAGGATACAGGGGGCAGGAGGCAAAGGAGGCATTAAACACATCTTGGGGCACATTGCAAAACAGGAGGTCCACCACATTCAAAACAGGAGGTATAGCTAAAGGTATAAACAAGGGTAAAGAAATCTTTCCCTAAATCTTTAAAATGCCCAAAATGGAAAAATTGGTCCTCCTTCATGGAATCAAATGAAAAAGACCCTGAAAAGAGTCAGGAGGAGAAGCAGAAGGAGTAGAAGGACAAGAAGCAGAATCAGGAAAAGAGGCAGAAGTCTCAAGTAGCGGGTCAAGCCCTCAAGCCTGGAGCAAGCTCAAAAGCCTCCCCTAGGCCTTCCATCCCTAGGCCTCTTATCAGGAGGACTATAGAACCAAAATCTCTCATATTTTAAATCCTCTGCCATTTTAAGCATATGTTTCTTTGCAAAGATCCTGACTGCCACCACTAGGAGACTCAGAGAAGTTCAACCACCCTGCCTCAAAGAAGCGGCTGAAACTGGAAGAGGCTGAGCTTGGAAGAGGGATAGGAAGAGAAGGAGAACAGCTTGCGGGACTCCCTTCAGGATGTACATCCCGTCCTGAGCTTGTGACTCCCTGAGACTGGAAGTCTCCTCCTGGAGAAAAAAAGACTCACCCTGGCCCACTGAAACCTCCGAAAAGCCCTTCCAAACCTTCGACCCTGGCTGGCTTCTGGTTCCTCCACCCGCGTTTTTGCTTTCTTTTGCTTCTTCTTTTATCTTCGCCGCCCATTGCATCCATAACATTTTTTATCATAACAACTTCCCACATAATAACCTTCTACAGTCTAACTAACCTTGTTAAATCTTTGTTAAATCTAGCACAAGAGCGTATCCAACAACGTAGCGTAGGTGCCCAAAACTCAGGCCCTAAACAAATCATACACAAAGTATGGTAATCCCACATTTCCCACAAGAAATACAGTTATTCACTTTTCGTTGTAAATACTGACAATAGAAAAGTAAAAAAAAAAAAAACCAAAATATTCCCAACGGGTACTTTGATCAACTTGATTCGTCTGTGACTGAAGAAACTTTCAGAACGCTAACCTGCACTCGCAGACTTCTGCATCGCATCTGCATCGACCATGCAAAAGACTGAGGATATGCGGGTCATGCGATAGTATACCTGGACGCTGACAGTCCAGTCTAGTCTCGCCCTGACGACAGCCAGCCATTTGGTGGTGGGGCCGACTGGACAGCGGACTACCCAATAGTTAGGACTGCAGCAATGTGGAATGAAGAACATCCATTGCCCACACACACCTTATCTCCACCCTTCTTTATGCCTCACCCATATTTACCAATCTGTCAAAAAATAACCTTAAAAAACTAGAAAACTCCTATAATAGCATAGCCAGATTTGCCACAGGTAATCCTTATAGAACTCATCACTGTATTAATCTAAAGCACCTTGGATGGCTTGAATTTCAACAGCATCTGAAATATAATCAACTGACCATCGTCCACAAAATACTGTATCAACCTGACAAAACACCCATCCTAACTAATCTTATCCACCCCTATGATAACCTTAAGTCCCTAAGATCATCACAAAAATCTCTTGTATACATCAACAAATCAAATAGTAGAGCTGGAGACTCTCTGTTTTCTATTTCTATTGGAAAAACCTGGAACCTACTTCCCTCTGAACTTACCACACTTCCCGCTACTACTCTGTTTAAAAATAAGCTTAAGCTCTTCCTGAAAACACACTGGATGTGCCCCTGTTCTAAACCGGACTGACCAACTTATCCATTTTTACCTGAATCAATCAAGCTTCTCATCTCTGAATCTACTTCTTCTCTCTAATTTTGCCTCTATTCTCTAAATCTATTTCATATTAAATACTACTATGCTTCCTCTCCTTCACAGTCCTAGCTAGTACGGGATTCTTTAAAGTGACTCATATTACTTCTAGATTTATTACCTAACTGCTTCTCCATTTCATTTTCCTTATCTTCCTTTATTACCTACATCGACACTATTGCTTTCTTCTCTCCTCTCAACTAGTACTCTTTAGTAACATTTAAATGTAACTTCTTATTAACTATACTAAGTCTATTCAAATATGTGTAACCTTCGTTATGTACTTGTAAATTTGCAGCCTTCTCTGTTCAATGAAAATGTATATGCATTCTAAATATGTATTTTCTGTAGATGTGAACTTTGTTTAAATTGTGTGGAGCTTTTCTCCCCGGGCCTGTACTGAAAATGGACATATATCCAGCTAGACTAGCCCGGTCAACAAATGTAAAATAAATAAATAAATAAATATCACTGAATACAGTGTCCCCTTTGGTATGTACCTAACCAGGTATATCCAACAATTGGAATGCCCACAGAGATTCCTCACTAAAATAATACAAGGCATACGTAAAATGTCCTATGCAGACCGCCTCACAGCCCTATCCCTGTATTCCGTCTCCTACAGGCTTCTGAAGGGAGACTGATGCCTGGCATACAGAGCATTGTCAGACCCCACTGCGATGGACCCCCTGCATATCCACAAAACAAACAACACCAGAGTTACCCATTCTAAAGACTTAAACCTTGCCTGTGATATAAATAGGACCTGCTGGAGAGACAGGAATGTATCCCAAAGACTACCCTGTCTAGGGAATAGGCTCCACATCCATGTGAAGCAGAGTTCCTCCCTAACCCAATTCAATTGCAACTTAATTGGATAGGGAACCAGAAATTCATCTCTGGTTTGGCACCTATGTCTCTGCCAGACACAGGCAACCTGTAAATGGTTCATCTCCTAGGGCCCTGCTTACATTTATCAAGGGTATCAGAACTTGTCAGAGATTTGGGATGCATGTCTAGGCTTTACTAGGCTAATGACAACAAGAGCCTTTTTAGCACCTTTGAACCTTTAAGAGTTTTTTGGAACAGCTGGTCGTCTCTCCTGATTGAAATTTCAAGTTTAGAGATAAAAACTCTTAATAATAACTGTTAAGAGAACCACACATTCTGGGGTAGTAATTCTAACTACTGTGCCACTGTGCTGCTGCTGAATAAATAAATCTATATGATCAAAATGCAGTGTTTTCACTAGTCATTATACTATAAATGAGTAAGTGTTTATGGCCTATAAGCCTATAAATATACTACATTCTATAATTTGTACTGAAGCAGGAAGCAGCATGGTATGGGTTGGCATTAATTCTTCTGAGCAATACAATACATGTAATTCTTTTAAATTGCATTCATTACTTAACCAGGCAAATCAGGAGCTGGATTTCAGCTAGGACCCAGTCCATATGGGTAATAGCAAGTGCAATATACATGGATATTAGCCAGCATGTTTTGGTAACACTGAAACAAAAGCGGACTATCCAGAGAAAACCCATGCAGCCTTGGGAAGAACATGCAAATTTTACCAAGCAGAAGTAAAAAATAAACCCCAGACACTGTACCTATGAGGTAGAGTTCTTATGTATTGAGCTACTATGTTACCATTATGTGGTGTACCACAGGATTGTAAATACCAGTTTTACATTCTCCTCTGACCTCCACATCACAGACAGCTGCTTCGTCTCATACCTACACACTGTACAATTTCCTCATTTCACTCTGTCACAGACTACACTATTGCAACAACTGACATCCACCCACTACTCTCACCTCTTTCATCCGCAGTGATTCTGCATCTTCAAGTGCCTGTTTGAATCGTTTCTTTTCCATTTCGAACTGTTCTGAAAATGAGTGGAAAACAATTTTAAAAATTCAGCAACAAGAACGGTAGGTACAATATCTAAATTCAGAGTTAAAAATATCATGCAGTATCTAAATATTAAGTCAGGGAAGTTAGAAGAAAAATGTTTTCCAGCTGCAGAACAAAATACAGACTAAAGTGGAAACTTCCAAACTTCAGGACTCCTACTGTCATGTCACATGTGAGTTTATCAGAATACAAAACAACAACACACTTGCATATGGATCCTACCAACTGTATTGCATGCACTCTGCAACACTTGGACAAAGTATATGTTAAAACAGCAAGAAGAATTTTTTTCAGTCATGCAATGCTTTTGTAACATGCAATCTGCCTGCCTGGCATGGAATGCAGTGCAGCATGTGGGAGACAATATTCATCCTATATAGTATGCAGCGTCAGCATAGCAGATGAGGCACACCCATTTGGCATGTTATGCAATATAGCAGAGGCGAAACCACTATTTAGCAAAGTGTAGTGTAGCAGAAGAAACATAACTACCTGGCATGTGGTGTAGTACACTCATTTGGCAATTTATGTAATGTGGCAAGCAGAAACACCTAACTAACCTCTCATGCAGTGTAAGTGAGGAGACAAACTATTCTGGCAGAATATACAGTGTAGCACTCAAAACACATCCATATGGCATGTTCTGCCTGGTAGCAGGTGGGGTACAACCATCTGGCATGATGCATCTTAACTTAAGAAAATGTGGCCTATATCACCAACACTCTAATATTAAAAGCAGTGGCACCCAGCTTGGAAGGGAGCTTGGGAAGATAAATCAACATGGGGAGTAAAAGAGAATTTCTCTTTAATTCAAAGCTTTCCTTCAAATTCTAGCACAAAAAGAAAAGGCATACCACATGAACAAGTACTAAAGGGAGTCTGGCTAATTAAGTGAAAGTATTGTGACTTTACTTCAAACCATATACCTTAGGAAAGGCTACAGATGTTTAATTAAGCAGCAAATACTATAATTAAAGTAATAATTTACATAATTTCAGACAACCAACTGATTAGAGCAGGCATAACCACTTATTTACAGGTATGACATTTAAAAAGTACACAGTAGAAGAGGCAAACTGCATTTAAGATAGGAAGGAAATGCAGGTGCTCTGTGCAGTCTTTTTTCTTTTTTAACTTTCACCTAGAGTTTTGTACCAGCAGACAGTTATATACAGACATAAAGGAATAAAAATAAGGAGCAACTTGTACTACCATGGCTACATGTAGAAAGGGGTATTTTTCATGGGTTCCATTCATTTACCATCCAGCTTGATAAGGTTCACTGTGATAGCAAGCTAAGCATGATATTTCAGACTTTCTTATCTCCATTTACACTGTCAGCAAGCTGGTCTATAACATAGATCTTACTTTGGTCATTCACCCTTTTGGACCACCTAGCTTCCTCTGGCTACTTTTGATGTCCACAGGAGATGTAGTCCAAGTACAGTGGGTGGCAATGTTCAATTGTGGTAAGATACTTCATTCATAAGAACCACCATGAGATGAAACCTCATGTGGTTATTCAGTCTTCAGTGTTCTGGAAAGTATCTGTACACATGTTCTTTTCATCAGGCAGGTACCAGAGACTTGTCCTCATCTGGCACTGTCCTGGGTGCTGCATTATTATGTAAGATTTATCTTCAGAAAGCCTGATATCATCTGATGTGTTGAAGACTGATTACATCATATTTATAACAGAAACCTGGTTGGATGAAGGCACTGCTCCCTCTGACTGCTGCTGTTCCCCTTGAGTTCATTATTCATTTCCTAAAATAGAACAGAATCAGGGATAGCATCATGATGTTTCATCTCTTGCTCCTGCAGCTGTTCCAGGATACTAGCTGAGATGCCAACTCATCTGAGCATGTCATGGAAAATGAAACAAACTATTGGTACCTCCTAGTTTAACGCTTACCACAATGTGTTAAGACATTTCTTAAGTTCATTCACTTCCCTGTTATCTCAGTTGGCCAAACTGTCTTGCTCTGGAAACTACAACATCCAAAACAAGGTGTCTGTGACTCTTGCAAATAACCTGTTCAGATTGTTACTTGAGTGACCCATCACTATGGACATACCTTAAGACTTGGTCTTCCATTTAATGACCTCATACTAGGCAGCAGAGTCAGTCTCTTAACCTGATCACAGCCTAGTTCAGTGTGCAGCTCCTGTAGAGTGATAACACTTGCACTTGGAATCCTTGTTTGTTACTATTTGACTGTATTTGTAGCAAATTCTTCTGTGTAAGCTGTAGTAGCTGATTCATAGCATTTATAAGTGTTTGCTGTACCTGTTTCTGCCTGTTTTGTGAAAAAAAAAAAGAAAAAATATCTCTTCTTTTTCCTGCTTTACTAGTTTAGTCCAGTTTCAGAGTTGCTGATTCCTGGGCTTTGGTTGTAGTTCCTGTGTACTGTTTCCTTGCCTTATTTGGGGAAGGAAGCTACCTTGCTTTCCTGCTTTACTAGTTTAGTCCAGTTTCAGAGTTGCTGATTCCTGGGCTTTGGTTGTAGTTCCTGTGTACTGTTTCCTTGCCTTATTTGGGGAAGGGCTACCTTGCTTACCAGTGGGAGTGGAAGCATTGAGCTGCCTTTGTCCAGTTTTGTGAGGTTTCAGCCAGTAACTAGTAGTTTATTGGTCGTTTGGGCCAGTTTCTAGCTTTTCCAGCCCCTGGTATAAAACGCATTAGCCCGATTTAGCGCGATTTAGCGCGGACCTGCCACTGTTGCACACTAGGCCAGTGCCGGTTAAGCAGGTCTAAACTATTCGGGCTACCTAAAGTCCACTCTTCAAATTTTCCCTTAAAACTACCTTCCTCGAACTATACTACTGATCAAATCAGCGTATCCTATAACTAAAAACATCAACTCTACTTGACTCCAAGTAGACTATTCTCTATCTATTAAACCTAGCACTTGCTCCTACAGTACTTATTACCTTGATACGGCACTCTTGTCATAGATAGTACCCCAAAAGGCAACCCCATTTCTCGGTCACCCATGTCCCCGGAATCTTTTTAAAGTTTTTCGTCTACCCTTCTAGCATGTCGAGGGATCAGTTGCTAGTGTCCTCTCCTGCTCAGCTGGTGAACCTGGGAATATTGAGGCAATGTTTCAATTGCCTCATGTACACAGACAACCCTTTCCTCCTCCCACAAAACACAAATACATGAGAGATGCAACTATACGGCCAAACTGGAGGCTGAGCTCTCTCAACATAGGACTGGCAAGACCAGTCAGGAGGAGAAGGTTACCACACACACTATAGACCCAGTCTCACATAGTACCATTACAACCTCAAATCATACACATAAACACACAAAGACATACTCGGAGGCTCTGATCAAAATCTACCAAAACAGCAGAGGCCACCAAAGCAGACACCCAAACAACCACCACCTCAGAACACAACACCCGCAACACATAGACCTCACAGTCAGAGTGTCAAACAGTCACAGCCCTTAAGGCCAAACACAATGCCAGACACACTAGTCATTGGTGACTCCATAGTCAGACACACTGATGTCCCGCTCACCAGACTGAGTAAGGAGAAGGTCACAGTAAGCTGCCTGTCGGGCGCTAGAATCCGCCACATAACGCAAGCACTCAGGTCTCTCAACAGCAGGTACAAATATGACTCAGTCATTGTCCACGCTGGTGTAAACGACCTGAGACCTACCTCCTTGGACTACATGAAAAGAGACATTGAGGAGCTCTCTGATTATGTAGCCCAGGCAGGTATGACCCTGACCTTGAGCAGTATCCTACCTTCACCAAGAATGATGCCACAATACAGAGATAAGATGATCAGCTTTAACAATTGGCTTAAACACTGGTGTCATTCAAAGGGGATCCAGTATCTGTCTGCCTGGGATGACATGCTGGACAAGCCACGCTGCTTCGCAAGGGACGGCTTGCACCTGTCACCCGTGGGATTCCGGATATTGGCAAAGGCTCTTGCCAGCCCCATAGTGCCTTTTTTAGGCAAGGCTCAAATTCTAAACCTACCACCCTAGAACACAAAAAAGGAAAAAACTAAGGGTAATGCTGCTCAATGCCAGAAGTCTAAATCTCAAAATGCACGACTCGAGGCCCTTCTCAGTATGGAGAACATCGATGTCTGTGCTGTGACAGAAACCTGGTTCAAGGCTCCTGAGAGCACCCCAGCGCTATCAGGTTTTACCTCATATCATGCCCGCCCCAAAATCCGGACAATACCAAGAAAGGAGGGGGTATCCATATTCATCAAGGACACCCACACCTCAAGACTGGTGGCAACGCACGATGCATCGGAGACCATCCAGGTGCAATTAACCATAGGCAAGACTGCTCTGCAAATTGTAGCATGTTACAGGCCACCCTCACAAACTCAGGAAACTCACATGGCCTTCCTGAAAACACTAGAGGGATAAATGTATCACCAAACACCATCATACTAGGTGACTTCAATTACCCTAATATAGACTGGGAACACTACTCAAGCCCAAACACCCTAGCCCAAAAGTTCCTGGAATTCATAAACTCAAATGCCATGGAACAACTAGTCACCATCCCCACAAGAGGAGATAACATACTTGATCTCATCATCACGAACATGGGAGCACAATGTTCAACACCGAAGTATACCCTCACTGGTGAGATCAGATCACAGACTAATCTCGCTGGAGGTCCTCATCCCACCCCCACCTGAAATAAAAAGACCACAGTAAAGAACTTCTCAAAAGCCGACTTCACACTTCTAAAGACTAGTGTGGTCTCCTTTCAGGCCCCGAGCCATGGAAAACAATACTCAAGCCGCTGAATCACTTACAAACGCCTTCTACCAGCACCTGCAGGACTGCATGGATAAGGCAATCCCAAGCAAAACAAAGACTCTTTGTACCAAAGGCAAGCGTCCAGTCTGGTGGACCCCAGCCATAAACAAACTCTACAACAAAAGGAGGAAGCTACTACAAGATAGAGCAAAATCCTTAAAAGGTAAGACACCCTTGATCACTATAAGTAAAAACTAAGAGCTCTCATAAAATCATCCAAAGCAAATTTGAGAGAAAATAGCTAAAGACTCAAAAGACAATCATAAGGCCTTCTTTAGCTATGTTAGAAACCTAGGAGGAAACTCCCAGATATGCTCAGAACTAGTTCAAAATGATGTGAAGATTACTGATCCTACAGACATTGCCAACATACTGGCTGACAGGTTCAGTGCAAACTTCTCCCCTCCCCAAAGGAGAGATATCTATACCAAATTAGTGCAGCCCCCAAACATCTCCAGCCCAAGTGAGAACTGCTCTCTCCAAAGCAAAAACAGAGCATCCATGGGACCCGATGGTGTCCCCGGCTGTGTGCTCCACGAACTCAATGAGGAATTAAACCTACAGCTAGGACAGCTGTTTAATCAAAGTCTTACCTCGGGATACGCAGGAGTGGCGCACTGCAACTGTGGTCCCACTTCACAAAGGCGGTGCCTCCACAGACCCTGGAAATTACCGCCCATTAGCTTGACAAGCCTTATCTGCAAAGCCATGGAGAGGATCATAATGGACCTCATAAATAAAGACATAGGGAATTTGCAGACTTTGGATCCAACCCAGTTTGGCTTTGTCAAAGGCAGATCATGCCTTTTAAACTTGGTTGACTTTTTGAAACAGTCACCAAAGCCATTGATGAGGAAAGGCAGTCCATACAGCCTACCTCGATCTGGCTAAGGCCTTGATACAATACCCCACTCGGGTATCATTGAAAAACTCATCAGCTTAAATGTTAACCCATACATCACAAGATGGGTTGCAAACTGGCTGAGTGACAGAACCCACAGGGTCAGAGTTGCTGGCGCCATGTCAGACTCAAAGCCTGTCACAAGTGGTGTCCCACAGGGCTCAGTCCTGGGCCCACTCTTGTTTGGCATCTACTTTTCCAGTACAAGCAAACACAGGAGGGTTATGGCTGACAAAGTTTGCAGATGACTGCAAACTGGGCCATAGTAAACACATCTGACACAGATATCCTTCAGAAGGGTCTCACAGAAACGGATAACTGGTGCCAGAGCCACGGCCTAAAGTTAAATGCCAAAAATGCATAGTCATACCCTTCGGGAAAAACAAGGTTACCCCTAGCTACCAAATAGGTGGCAATCCACTGAGCACAGAAGAAGTTATCAGGGACCTGGGGACCCAGGTTGATAGTAGTCTGTCATTCGACACCCATGTAGCTAAAGTAGTTAGGAAGTCCTTCTACATTGCCCACCTTATCATGAAGGGATTCTCATCTAGATCAAG
Organism: Protopterus annectens; assembly: GCF_019279795.1. Taxonomy (NCBI): domain Eukaryota; kingdom Metazoa; phylum Chordata; order Ceratodontiformes; family Protopteridae; genus Protopterus; species Protopterus annectens. The sequence continues at coordinate 212,876,932 of NC_056733.1, forward strand.
GGAGGTCATAGTCTCCCTTTACTCATCACTCATCAGACCAATGATTGAGTACAATGCCCCATTCGAATGTATCTGACCCGACACTTGCAGCAGCTGGAGAGGCCACAAAGTTCCTCACCAAAAGGATAAAGGGTCTCAAAAATCTGTCCTATGCTGCCCGACTGAAAGAACTCCAGCTCTATTCAGTCGCTACCGCTTGCTCAGAGGTGACCTTTGCCTAACATACAAGGCCATGTCAAACCCAGATTTGATGAATATGCTTCACCTCAAAAATCTAGATCCATCAGAGCCACAAGGGGGAGACTTAAACCTCGACACGGCTATTAATAGGACGTGCTGGAGGGATAGATTCATCACCCAAAGACTCCTATGCTGTGGAACAAAATCCCGGTACATGTGAGGCAGAGCACCTCGCTGGCCTTGTTCAAGAGAAATCTTGACCAATGGATGGGAGATCGCAGATATACCACAGGAATTACCTCAGTGTCACTGCTCGACAGAGGCACAGCAAAATAATGGGTATAGTTCCCCATACTAAAGGGGTGGCGTAAGCCACAAAACAATGGGCTAGGCTTATAAATGCCCTCGGGCAGATAGCCTAGTATGAACCTATGAACCTATGAACTTAAATTCTGTTATCCCAGAAAGCATTTGTCCAGCACGAGTTCCTGCTAGAGTACAGTTAAAGTGATCCCTAAAAACTTGTCTTGATTTACAACAGGTATTTTTGACCTTCTACCTGAATGTACTTGCCCCATTCTGTGTACACCCCATCCATCTTGTGACATGCACGAGCCTAGTTTCAGACTTGGAATCTGTGCTCTGATAAAGACCACCAAAGCCGCTGTAACCTTTTAGATGAGTACTGCTCTCATTACTGGTCACAGATCTCAAAGAAGGCTAATTTTTTTTTGTCTAAGATCTCTAACATGGTGAATTGCCCAGCAATGCTCTCCTGGTGGTTGACAGGTTCTTCACTCCTGTTTGCCTTGCCATCCAGAAATCTCTGTCTTCTGAACTTTGCCAGTTGATTCTTCACAGCAAAGGTAGCCTTCATCAAGAAAATGAAGGACCCTCCTCTGTACAGAGAATTCAGCAGATATCCAAATAATTACACCATGTTTGCTGCTGCTGTTATTCTTGTTCTCCAGATTACCCAGATTTCAATTTGTCGGTTTCAAGCTGGCAGCAAGCAAATGGAGTGGACTGTTGCAAAACATGGTTTGTCTTAACTTGTGTGGAGGTTCTGGGTAATATCATCTACTGGATTGTAAGTTTATCTTGAGTCCAATATATTCCTGACTTTACAAAAGGAGGCACTGATAGACTCATTAATCATAAAAACATTGTTCAACTGTGATGATCTGGAAAGCTGCCATCTCATCTCAAACCCTGCATTTATTAGCAAGGCTCCTGAGCAAACAGTAACCAGACAGCAAGATTCATATCTCAAGTAGTGCAATATATGTGATCCAAATAAATCTGGATTTCAGACAAGTGCAGTACTAGGACTGTCCTTGCTAAAGTACAGAATTATTTGTTCTAATTTGTTTGCATGTTGTTGACCAGATTACTGTGCTAAGCAGAGATCATTTTCAGACAGGATCCAGGGGAATGCACAAAAAAGACAATGGGCCAGATTCAGGAAGCCTCCGTGTAAGAGTTATAACTCTTACACGGAGGCTGCAGTTAAACGGTGTGATGTCAGCATGTCATGCATATGCATGAGGTGCATGAGGCATGCTGAATCACACTAGTAACTCTTACACGGTCCGTGTAAGAGAGTAGGGGGCGTGTCTGTAGGCTAAGCCCTGCAAGCGGACACGCCCCCGGAAGACTAGAATGCCTGAAAGTAAACAGCCACGAGAGGCCATGGAAATGTGAATAAACACACTACACAACACATGCCCGACAGACCATCAGTGTATAAAGTGAAGAGATGTTATAAAATTAAATTAAAACCTTTTTTTTTTAAACCCCGTAAATGTTTGCTACTGTGTGCGCGGGTGTGCTACTAGCGCAATTGCAGTTAGCAGTCAGTGGAAAAGGATATAAGAACTAAATATGCAAAGTAAGCCAAGAAGTAATAGCTTAGCGGTAGAGTTGCTGGCCTAAGAGTAGGCAGGCAGGGTTCGAGCCCCCACAACAACCTTTTTTTTTTTTTGTAAATAAGCACTAAAACGCCCCCTGACAGTATTGTACAAATGTAAAAGTATTCCCTTTTGTAAAATGCAATGAAATGGAGCATATACTTTGAAGTAACACAAGAATAAAAATAGTCAGAAATGTACTCATAGCTAAGCTGCTGTGAGACAGACTGCCCGTAGCTGAGTAGTGTTTAAAAAGCTGCAAACTATGCCCGTTGCTAAGCACCGGTTTGACAGGCTGAAACTGTTTGCAACTAGCTGTGCTAAGCTGAACATGTGTGTCACTAGCCAATTAAGGGTTACCCTAGCGCACACCGCTTGGCGCGCTCCCACAAGCTAACTGCCAGTGCGCATGCGTTACCTCCGCGCAAACGAGCGCAGACCTGCTTTTAAGTGCTTAAAAGTGCTTTTGGCATGTTTGATTGACAGGTCTGAACTCATATCTGTCAGGAAAATCAAAAATCAGTTGTCAGATTCGAACCCAGGATACCATGCACTAGAGTCAAGGTACTAAACCACTAAGCCATGACAGCAATACCTAGAAATGCAGAAATAGCATATATATGGGATAAAGCATGACAAAGCATTTTCAGTGAAGTAGATACAATTCCAAAACGGCCAATCAGAGAAATGTGCGGGAAAAGCGGCATATATAAGCCCCATAGGCGGGAATACACAGCAGAAACGATTGTAGAACAGACCTGCAGTCAGAATGAGTGGAGTAGGTGAGGGACGTTGCTTTCGAGCACAGCGTTGGGGGGTTGAGGAGTCCAGATACATGATCTGGCTCCTTGTCCATCATCACGAGGCCCAACTCATGCAGGGCCAGGTCTCATGGGGAGCGTATAGGGCAGAGGCATGGGACCAGTTGGCTCGTGATCTGACCAGTGCTACTGGCATTCCACGCACTGGTGAGCAGGTCCGTCACCACCATGTGGACCTGAAGCGACGCAAGGAAGACCAGTTGACTGAATGGATCCAGGAGGCCCGGGATATGCCCAACGCCCCACTACTGAGTAAGTTACATTTTGCTTATGTATGTAAGGATTTCAACTGGCCGATACCATGGAGATGTGTAGTCCAATATTACTTCTTTCGTATTACAGCTGCAGGTGTCCGCTCTGCGAATCGCGAGATGTATGGTCAGAGGCTGGTGCGGCGCCACCATGCAGGTTAGTAACCCCACCCATTACTTGTAAATAAATATTGTACTGTAGCATGTATCAGAACACTGCAGTGTATTGATTAAAAGTAATATAATGTGCAAGCAGGAATTGTAAGTCTGCAGGTATGGCTGCAACAAGTTCATCAGTATGCAAGTGTAACTGGAAATATAATTGATAGAATTAAACAGTGCTGTAATACAGATGTCCCACCATGAATTAAATATAGTGTAACCTGCAGTAGTCCCAAGAGTACAGCTTTAGAATCTGAGGTAGTCATATGTGAGATATATCCCTGTTGAAATGCTGAATCATGACAGAAGTGAGGCTGTTGGAAAGTGTTTGAATCACCACCAGTCTAACATGTGAACAAAGCCTAGAAGTACCAACCTGAACTGTGAAGTTGCAGGATGTGTGAGAGTGACAGAAAGGGTCATGTATGAATAAATAAAGTAGTAATAACCCCTGAATATAGTAGCCCCAGTGTGTTTCTACAGAACTAAATGCATGTGGAAGTACATCTTAATATCCCAAACTGATTTCAGTGTGTCAGAATCTGGAATGTGTAGGCCAAAGTCTGTATGGTGATCACAGTATACAATTTGCAGATAGAATGAATGATTATCTGACAGACTAAACAGCCATAGTTGTCCCCTGTCCTGTCATCAAAGTGTAGCAGGATGATGTATCTGATCAGATTAAACATAAGTAGGATAGTGATGTATTCGTAACAGGTGTAGCATGACAGTCAAATAAAGATAATTTGAAACATCAGCCTCAACTTAATTGTGTACCTATTACAAATGTAAATCAATGTGTAACATATGAATGTGTCATCTCTGTCCATCTCCACCCAACCCTATAATTCCATATAACAACACCCACTAAATAATGGTATGTGAACATTTCATTAATCATGGACATTTGTCCGTTTCCAAAATATATGCATGCCTGTTTGTGCATGTGCCCTGTTCATACCTGCAAATTTGATGGCCTGTTGCCATTAATCAACCCTGCATGTTGTTTGACTGTGTATTTCTGTTCAAATAATGCATGTGATATTGATATGCCCCATGTTCAATGGTGTTAATATCTGGGTGTTTGTTTGATGGGAATACCAATGCATGCTGTTACAACTAATCTGAATGGAATAAAATGCCACTAACCCAAACTAACATAACTACTCACAAACCTAGAACGCTTGGGAAGGCAGGTCCCAGCGGACCCACCTCTCCCACCTCAGCTGGCGACTGCACCTGGCACTAGTGCCCAGGCGGACCCCCCTCCGGTGGCCCTGTGCCACCTTCGGGTGGAAGCGCTGCAGGGGATGGGGCCCGTCCCCCCTCTGCAAGTGTGGCCGGAGGGGTTCATCCACTCACCCTCCAAGGTGTCCGGTCTGTGGTGCGAAGGGAGATCCAAGACTCTGTTCTTGGGCCCCTACGCCAGGTCGAGGTTCGTGTGGCACAGCTAACGGCCCGGCCGTTGCCCCGCCTACACAGCCCCCAGCACAGCCCCGTCCTGGGCTGTGAAGGAACAGTGACAACTGCCTATGGGTGGGGATATCAGTTCCACTGTTGCCATCTGTGGGCTCATGCATCTCGGATATCCCAACCTCCGTCCCGTCAATTGTGTAACCCCGCCACGTGTGTCATACACCACCCCTGTATGCGTCTTGTCTGTCTTGTCTGTTAACCTACCCAACCTACCTCCCCAGCTATACCGACTTCCTTCACCTGACATACCACTCTCACCTGAAAAAAAAAAGGGCACTCTGTACCCACAAAAATTACGCCCATACATACATAGCTGTCCATGTCGCACACATGTCTGCTTGACATTGAAACAGTTAATTACAATTGGCTCTACAACAAATATTAATGTTGTCCTGACACCTCTCTGAGGGGTGAAAGGTTTCCAATGTCTCACCAAAATACATGGAACTGCACAGCTGTTGCTGCCAAAGACATGGGCATCTATGGGCCTTACCTACATCCCTCCTGCAAATCCCACGCTTGTTTCCCTACTGTCTTACCCTCTTTGTGACCCCTTTTTATTTTCTTTCAAAGAAATTAGCGCGGGTGTGCGCTTGTGTTAGCGGAGCTCACCGCCAGTCTGCGCGTGAGCTCAGCAAATGAGCGCAGACCTGGTTTAAAGTGCTTAAAAGTGCCTTTATGGCACTTTGATTGACAGGTCCTGTACTCAGTTTGAAAGTTTGCAAAGAAAAATTAATTCCCACTGTCAGTCTCGAACCCAGGACCTTGGTAACATTAGTCTGTATGACCTACCACTAAGCCATGCTTGCCTTACAAGAACACAGTGCTAAAATAAATATAACATGTAATAGTAAAAATCAGTATAAAAGCAATATAGGAGATGTACTATCTGAAGCATGTCAGGCAGAGTTTTAATGGCCAAATTACTGGATTCCCATACTAGGTCAGTGTTAACAGAAACAGCCCTGCTACTTGTTAGCTTGTACATAATAAAGTAAGGTAATGTACATATATGAAGGTACGTATATCTACACATACAGATATATAAATATATCTAAATACATATGAAATATAGTTGTAGGTGTCAGTATCCATACACACTCACTACAGGAAACAGTGAACATAAATGCAGCAACCTGAATCTGCAACACAGCCTGACCCCTGTGTGACCTACTTACCCTTCTAACTGCTTAAAGGTGGCCTCAGCACTTTGATTGACAGGCCCTGTACTCAGTTTGAAAGCTTGCAAATAAAAATAAATTCCCACTGTCAGTCTCAAACCCAGGACCTTGGTAACATTAGTCTGTATGACCCACCACTAAGCCATGCCAGCCTTACAAGAGCACAGTGCTAAAATAAATATAACATGTAATAGTAGGAATCAGTATAAAGGCAATATAGGAGGTGTACTATCCAAAGCATGTCAGGTAGAGTTTCAATGGCCAAATTACTGGATTCCCATACTAGTTCAGTGTTAACAGAAACAGCCCTGCTACTTGTTAGCTTGTACATAATAAAGTAAGGTAATGTACATATATGAAGGTATGTATAGCTACACATACATATATATAAATATATATTAATACATATGAAAGATAGTTGTAGGTGTCAGTATCCATACACACTCACTACAGGAAACAGTGAACATAAATGCAGCAACCAGAATCTGCAACACAGCCTGGCTCCTGTGAGACCTACTAACCCCTTTAACTGCTTAAAGGTGCCTCCAGCACTTTGATTGATAGGCCCTATACTCAAGTCAAAAGCAGAATATAAGCATACTAGTAGGCCCTACCACAACACCATTGTAACACTAGTCTGTATGACCTACCACTAAGCCATGACTCTCATACAGGAATATAGTGCTAGATAAGTGGAACATGTAATAGTAGGAATGAAGATAAAGGCAATATAGTATGTCTACTACCCAAAGCATGTCAGGCAGACATTTATAGTCCCAATTACTGGATTCCCATACTAGTGTAGTGTTAATAGAAACAGCCCTGCTAAATGTTAGCTTGTACCCAACAATGTCAGCTAATGTACATATATGAAAGTATGTATATGTACACAGATATATCTATATTTATATAGCAATACATATGACATATAGTTGTAGGTGTCAGTATGCAGACACACTCACTACAGGGAACAGGCAAGAGAAATGCAGCAACCTGAATCTACAACACAGCATGAAGCATGGGAGATGTACTAACCTTCACACTCACAGAACACTGTCAACAGCATACCAGCATGGTCCACGCCCTACAATCTGAAAGGGCAACGCCTATCTCACATACCCTTTTATAGCAGTGTCCTGAAATCACAGTGAGACATGCAATCAGTACACACCTGGCTGCATGTAATTAGCAAATGCTGTCTTAAAATTGGTGCAGAGGCCATCACATGGACCTATGCAGATACCTACAAAAGCATTGAGTACCCACACTACACTCATGCAATACATTCATTGCACAAAACCTACAGAGAAAGAGTGAGAGAGACAGAGAGAGAAACAAACAAATATAACGACAGCCAGCAGCAAAAGCAGCAAGCAGCAAACAGAAAGCAGCAAGCAGCAAGGAGCAAGCAGCAACAAGCACCACTGGCACAGCAACAGCTGCCACAAACACAGGTAATGCAAAGTAGCAGGTTAATCCTGTGTATACTGTGACACCTCCAAATGTATCATAGTTCACTATCTATAGGTATGTCCATGAGATAGGTTGTGTGTACATAGTCCTGAAATATAAACATATGTAATATTACTGTACATGTTGCCCATACTTAACACTTCCATAGCTTAGAACACAAGGCCAGTTGTGCATATGATGCAGTAGTTCCCAGGGTCAGTAGAGGTTCCTCCTCATTGGTGTGGGACCACTGTGTATGTATGGCACTGTTCAGGTACATATCCTGTAGTATAGCCAGGGATTAATATCAGTCTGTCATGTGGTGCTATGTCCTCCAGGGGTGAATGTAGCACACATCCAGAGATACCATTTCGTAACAGTGATGCTATGTGTTCCGCAATGATGAAGGTGGCTCTCACCTGGACATGTGAGAGGATAGGGAGGTGACAGTCATCTGGGATAACTAATACCACATGTGTAGGAGAATGGGGGGGGGTACCTGCACCTAAACTGTCTGCAACAATGTAGCCAATATCTGTGCATTTGGTGAATGTGAAGCATCTTAACACTGCTGACCACAGATGCCTTGCTGTCATGTGAATCTGCCCTGTGCTGCAGTAGCCTCCTACTATTGTTATACAATATGCCTGTATCTGTACTCCACTGGACAGGATTAATAAGTGGTGTGCAGTTGTTCTGGGTTAGATATGTGTGTGCACAGTACATGCAGTATGTGGGATGTCTGTGGTAAGCATATGCAAAGGTGCTGGCGGTGTGTGTTGTGGCTTCCACTGGCCCAATGGGCTGCATGGATAGCATCACTGTCATAACTACTGAATAACTGTGTAATTAAATGCATACATAGCAAGGTAGTGTACTGTGCTTGTGGTGTTGTTCGGATTTGTAAATCCAGGCTGAGTAATGTGTGCACATCACAGGGTTGGGTTGGATGGCAACACACATCCAGTATGTAGGGATGAATACCCAGAATGTGTCAGACGTGTCGCCTGTGCAGAAGTATCCGGCCATTACCTGTGCATCCCCACAACACACACACATGCAACATATGGCAGAAGTACTATAGCAGTACACACATGTTCATAGGTTCATACTAGACTATTTGCCCTAGGGCATTGGTAAGCCTAGTAGAATGTGTTTGTCTTCGCCACCCAATTACAAGTTATGCTGCTATGCCCTTGTCCGATGTTAGTATACTGTGCCTCCGTCTAACAGTGACATAGAAGTGATACCTGGGGTACAACTATGATCTACATCCAGTCATCCAGATTCCTATGGAAGAGAGTCAATGAGGGACTCTGCCTAACCTGTAGTGTGAGCTCATTACAGAGTGAAGGGAGCCTCTTGGTTAGGAATATGCCCCTCCAGCATGTCCATGTATGTCAGTGCTGAGGTCCAGCTCTCCTGAGCATGTGGCTGTATGGGACTCTGATTGCCTGAGGTGCAGCATGTTCATTTCTGCTGGGTAGGACATGGCTGTATATGGCACAGATTGCCTCTGAACAGGCAATAAGCCACCGAGTCCAGCTGGATTTACTTTACCTGGGCAGCATATGACATCTGTGTGAGCCATTGCATCCCCTTGATGAGGTACTGTTGTCCTGTACCAGTTGCTGTGGGTGTCTGGTTAGGTACATCCCAAAAGGTGCATTGTACGCAATTATAGGCTTGATGATGGATGAGTAAAGAGGCACAATGACCTCCACTGCCATACATGTGAATCCCTCATGATTAGCTGGGCTATATAACATGTCTCTCAATCCACATTGGCCATGTGGGTGACAAATGACAGACCGCTACCATGTTTCTTCCCCAGGTCCCCAACTATGTCTTCTGTACTCAATGGCCTAACACCTATGTTGTACTGTGCCACCAATGTGGAGGCGTGGGAATCTGCATTGAATACTGATACTCCCCCTCCTTTGTTCAAGTGTTGGGGCTGACAAGAATGGTAACAGCTATAACCTGGTAGTACTGGTGTGCTCCTGTGAAACCTGAAACAGGTTCATGTTAATGCACAGATATCGATGTCCAGAATGTCAAGTAGGGTTTTGAGTGCGTGCATCCTTAGGTCTAGACTTCTGGTGTTGAGTAGCATCACTCTTACTTCCTCATCCTTTGTGATACAAATGGATGTGGGTTTGCCTTATGAGCCTTGTGTAATACAGGCACTATGGGTGTAGCAAGAGGCTCCGCCAAATTCCAATAGGACAGGGGCGACAGGTGCAAGCTGTCCCTAGCAAAGCATACCACCCCAAGATGGCAGGCATTGGCACACCTGTGAATGACACCAGCATGTCAGTCAATTGTTGGAAGGGATCATCGTGCCTTGATATTGTGTCATGGTTCTAGGTGAGGGTAGGATGCTACTCAAGGTCAGGGTCAAACTGTCTTGGGCTACGTGCTCAGAGAGCTCTGTACTGTCTCATGTCATGTAGTCCAGTGAGGAATGTGTCAGGCCATTCACACCAGCATGGACACTGACTGAGTCATACCTGTACTTGCCTTGGGGTTACCTGAGTGTTTGTGTTATGTGGCAGGTCATAGTGGCCGACAGGCTGCACACCGTGACCCTCACCTCGTTAAGCCTGGTGAACGTGATGTTAGTGTGCCTGATGATAGAGGCACCTAGTACAGGTGTATGAGGTGTGTTGTTTACTGTTAATGGCTGTGAGTGTTCAGCACATTGGCTTTGTGTGATATGTGTTGCACATGTTCGTTTCCGTGGTAGTGGTTGCATGGATGTCTGCTTAGGAGGTCTCTGCTGCATAGGCATAGCTGTGGTCCGAGCCTACAAGTATGTTCATGTGTGATCATGTGTTAGGTCCGCTGTTGTGGTAGGTCTATGTGAGACTGGAAGTGTAGTGTGGTCTCCTTAGCCACCTGACTGGTTATGGCGGTATTGAGTAGACAGAGCCTAGCCTCCAGTTTGGTATATGGTTGCATCACTCACATGAGATTGAATTTGTTGTTAGGAGGAGGGGGTTGTCTGTGTACATGCATCTGTTCCAACATTGTCTCTGAGTACCACACTCACCAGCTGGACTGTGGAGGGAACTGACAACTGACCTCTGGACATGCTAGAATACTATTCTGAATTCTGTAATAATTAATGATTGAAAACAAGGTCCAGTGGGTAGTGAGGGTGTACTGACATTACCTACAACTGCTGACTGATATAAAAGCGTCAGTGAGCAAGTGCCAGGTAACCTAAGTGCAATGTGTCACAATTAAGTAAATGCAACAATGAGAAGCAGTCACTTGCTGTCATGTGTAACATGGAAATACGCACAGTAAGCAATGCAGATATCAGTAGTGAGTCACAGACGTGTTGACAAGCTGTGTACTATGTGGAAGTAGCATACCAGTGAAATAACAAGCTAACAAATAACAAGCATATAAACAAAGGTAGATCCAGGAGGCCTGGATGTAGTGGTTGCTACAGCAAACAAGGTGTAGCAATGTCAGTAAGATACAGCTCAGATATGCAGGCACTATAAACCTGAAACCAGATGTCCCCAACTATGAATGGCAGAGTACAGCCTATTGTCACACACGAGTGCAGACCACAAACCTTGTTAATGTTAAATAACTGTCCTGAAGGCCAACTGCCCATACCAGAACTAATACACTTGTACACTGGGCCCTCAATCAGCAGTTCCCAACTTCAATGGATGAAAGATATGTGTCCTGCCACCACAGTGCTTGCCACCAACCTCCCTAATGTAAAACAACTGGTCTGAAGGCCAAGTGCTTAGTACAAATGACATAGAATGATAGCTACACTGTAATCAAGTTTTAACCAAGCAGTAATAAGTAGAAGTTAATACTCCCTGTATAGAATGTGTACCATGTATTGTTGAGATACTATGCTGATAACCTGTTTGTGTACCTTTCCAGCTTGACATGGCTCCAAAAAGGAACCCATCATATTCTGCTGCAGAGGATGACGTGATTCACCAGAGCCTGGTGCGTGACTATGCCATCCTGTTCTCACGCACCACCCAGAATCAGCAGGAGAGGTCTGCACTGTGGCAAAACCTCGTTAGCAGGATAAATGATGTTGGCATGCATGATAGGACATATGAGCAGGTGAGACATCACTGCAGTGATTTGATAAGAAATGTCCGCCAGCGTGCTGCAGATATCCGCAGGCAACAGGTTGCCACAGGTGGGGGGGGTGGCCACACATCCCCCTCACCAGACAGGAGGGGCTACTGCTAAGTGTTGTGGATCCAGCCCCAGAACAACAACAGCAACACCCATGCATCATGATGGAGGTTGGATCCACACAGCAGCAAGACACCGAGCGTGCAGGTAAGATGCCATATTCATTTATTGTTATTACTTTTACATTTGTTGACCCAGATAGTCTAGCTGGATATATGTCCATTTTCAGTAGAGGCCTGTGGAGAAAAGCTCCACACATAACGTAATAAAGGCAGACAGACAAGTTGTTAATACAGACAGCCAACATGATAGAATTGTACACCAGCCTGTTAACTAAATCAACATACATGTAAGGAACTCAAACAGTTTAGAATCATACACAATATACCGTTGGTTTAAAAGCAATCCTACCTAAAGCATAACGGTTATGCAATATGGCAAAAGCCAGATACATAATAGTTAGGGCTCAGAAGGGTAGAGAAGTAGAAGGAGTATGAAAGATACAATGATATGGAAGAGGCAGGAGTCAAGAAGGGAAGTGAGGAAAAGAAGGAAGACAGTCAAGAGGATGTGGGAGGGATGGGAGAAGTAGGTCAGAGCATAGAAGGACATCAAGGTGAAAGAAACAGGGTAGAAGCTAGTTTCTATGCACAATGAGGGGTTAAAGGTAAAGAGAGGGTAGGGAGAGGGACGTTAGCCTGTACTCCAAGAAGAACAAAGCCAGTGGTTTCGGAAGTACAGTTTGAGGTGTCGTTTGAAGAGAGGTAAGGGTGAGATTAGAGTTAACCCCTGGTATGTACATATGACTGTTCTGTACACTGTTACTTCATGCACGCATAAGGTGTGCATGTGGTATGTATCTGTCATCATAATATATATACAGACATTATGTGCAGCTGATGTGTATAAGGGAACTAGTGTACTACTGTACTGTATCATGTGCAAAACAAATGGCACACATGTGCCCACTGACATTACTCTCTTCACACTTCCAGGTCCCTCCCATCTAGCAACGAGGCAGGCCATACATGCTGGTGAGTCTTTTAACATTATCTGTAAAGCAATTTAGAAAACTAGGAAGAGTAGTGTAACTCTGTAGTAGACTTGCTGGTGACTGTGTTCACAATACCCGTAATACAGTTGTAGTAGATTGAGTAGTGTAACACGGTACTGATGTTTGTGTTTACTGTGGGGTGTGCATGTGTGCAAGCGTGCCTGTGCCCAAGTGTGCATGTGTGTTAGTGTCCATGAGTGCATGTGTCCATTTCTGAATGTGTGCATTAGTATTGAAATGCATCTCTGTCAAATATGTATGGAGACTGTAATCTGTGTTCCATGTTTTCCTCCTGTAGGTTCTGGTGCTGCTGTGGTGACCTGCAGCAAGGAAACTTAATCTTGTGCCCCAGGTACTGATGATGATGAAATGTCTGTAATGGTGCAGGAAGGTGGGTCTGGGTCCACCATTGGTCAGCCAATTGACAGTACACAGCTTTCAACCCCGTCAATGCGCACAGTCATCCTGCCGTTACATCCTTTGTCACCATTGTCCCTAGGTGATGGGCAGTCTGCAGTGGGCATAGATCAGGGTAATGTGGTACCTGTGGTACATGCATCCCCACAAGGCAGCCATGAGCAGGGGCCTCCAATGGTACCACGCAAACAGTCGCCCATGGGTTCTCGTGGGGGCATCCGTGGCCGTACTGCCTCTGGCCGACGTGCCCAAGGAGGTATGTCAACTTCCACTATGTTTCGAACTGTCATGCAGGCACAGGCACGTATGGAAAGGTACACCAGACAGGGTCTGAGGGAGCTGAGAGAATGTCGCACAGCCATGACAGACGGCATGCGTGACGTTGCGAATGCTATCCGTAACTTCACAGATGTCGTTGACAGATGTTGTGGGGGCATAGAACAGCTGCTCCACAACCAGATGTCCATGGGCCAGGGCCATGGTGTGCATTTGCGACGTCGATGTGGCCGTATGCCAGCAACAGCACCAGCTGGCAGTGGCCGCGGACGACAACAGGCCCACTCACGCACCTCAAGTGCCAGCACCAGCCCCAGCAATGCTGGGTCTGTGCTGTCATCAAGACGCCCCAGGAGACCACGTGCACGTGGCTCTGGACAGTCCCAACAGGGAACTGTGTCCAGTCAACACACCCCTGCTTCCGATGACAGTACCCAGTCTGAGTTAGTACCGGATACGGCCCGTAGCACCCCTGCCAGGCACAGGTACCGTGTCCGTGCCCACAGACACTGATCTGGATGACCTGACAGGTGCAGTCTGTGGCTGTCCACAAAACCCTGTACATGGCAGCCATTATGTGGGACTGTGTGTGCTTACACACATGCAGAAACCTAACACCTAGGGCAAACACATACACACACACACTGCACCAACACGGTCCACCCTGTACTGCTGCCCCTCACAAACACACATACACACACATGTCAATTGGTGTTACCAGTGGCTGGCTTGGGCATACCTAACCCACACCCTGTGCATATGATGACACTGTGCCACCTCCTGCATACTACAACATCGGTGCAGGTAAAGGTAAACACGTTGCTGATGCACAGGGTGACTACATAGATGTGTATAAGTAGTAACATGTTGGTAACTGTTCACTGTTCCAGTATAATTGTGTGTATATTTCAGCAGTCCTGCTGCAGTAACTGTATGACTGTCCTCAATTGTTATATGCACCCATACTACTTACCAAAGTGTACCAGCTGCACACCATCACATGCTAACATTGACTATGGCAATGCGCATCTTGTGCTGTTACGTAGATTCAGCTATATGTAACTGTTCTGTCACACATGCATTTATACACACCCTGCTACCCACACACATGCACACGCTCACCTGTCATTCCCATTATTTATCACCCTACATGAGTAGCTGTTGATACATGACAGGTACACATTTGAGAAGTGCACTATGTTGTTTACTACTGGCGTCCCCTTCTCTACCTGTACTCACAGGGTGCAGGCAACCTTATCAGTTTAAAGATGTAATGTGCATCAGGTACTGTAGTACCCTGATTGCCACATCAAACATGTTTCCCATATGGAAATGCACACACAGACACATCCCACATCCACACACTTGCCACATTCAGGCTTCAGAGCACTATCTAGGTATATTTGGGTACATGTGCATGTTACAGTAGCATGTAACACTATACTGAGTACTGGCAGTTGTCTGTTGTCATGTTGTCTGTATAGAATAAAAGAATTGTTTGATTATCCTACTCCGTTTTGTGGACATTACTTGAAGAAGTGTTACCTTACATGTGTTATTGGTACCACCACCTTCTCTTTTGTAGTTTTGTTTGTATAGGGTGCTATCAACATCACTGCTTGTGAAGGGTAATGACCACCCTGCAGTGCATAGCCCCATGTGGCAAAAGCCACATCCCACCCCATCATTGTGCACACACACTAACCCCACCAACAGTAAAACACATACTTTCCATTTGCAAGATTCAAACCCATACCTAACTATGTTATGACAGTAGAAACAGACACATTAGCAGAGTGTGCTATTTGCAGTAGTTGGAGAAATCCCTACTAATGCTGTACTTAGAGGGTGCTGACATCATCTGTGTGTAGGAGGAGGGATGTGCACCCTGTAGTGTGTTCTCCCAGTTGTCAAAAGGCAGTTAACCCTCCCAGCATAGTGCACACACATAAACCCCACTCATACTAACACACATATATTCCTTTTGCAGGATTCAAACCCCTACCTAACTACGTTATGACACTGGAGAAAGACGAGTTAGCAGAGCACGCTATGCGAATTACTGGAGGACTTTACTACAGGTAATATAGTTATACAGTCCTGACATCATCAGTGTTTCAAAAGGGGAATCTGCATCCTGTACTGTACTGTCACAGTTGCTAATAGATGTGTTTGAGGTTTGCATATGTGGGGGATCCAGTACTCCAGTGTGATGAGTATATGGTTTGATTGCAACAATGAGGGATATACTCCGAGTGGTGAGCTGTTTGTACTCATGGTTGTGATGATCAGGTCTAGTATATCTTCCCCTCTTGTGGGAAGGTTGGTTACCTGTTCCATAGCCAAAGAATGTATGATCTATGTGAACCCTAGAGCTTGGGTATTGTGGCTTGTGTAATGTTCACAGTCTATGTTTGGGTAGCTAACGCCACCCAGTATGATGGTGTTTGCAGAGTAATCTAAACTGTCCTGTGTCAGCATGAAGGCTGTGTGGGAGTCCTGAGTTTGAGAGGGTGCTGTAAGAGCTCCTCTGTGTCTCTTGCCATGTGGTCCAGGGAGTGCGTCTCAGGTTGTTTGCACCAGCATGGACAATGTCTGCCTCATAGCTGTACTTGCTGTGGAGTGACCTGTGTGCCTGTGTTATGTGGCACATGCTATCACCCGACAAGTATCTAACTGTGACCCTCACCTTGCTCTGTCTGGAGGGCGGCACGTCTGTCAACAGCTCATGTCAAGCAAGTTCACACCCCTCATAAATGATGTGGAAACCTTCAAAGGCCCAAGGCCTGTTGACAATATGGACCAGACTGCAGATACCTCTATAAAGGCATTCTATGGACACATTCAGGAATGCATGGATCATGAAGCCATATATGAAAGCATGACCCAATTCTCCAAAGGCAGATGTCCTGGGTGCCGGACACCAGCCATAAACACACTATACAATAGAAGGATGACGCCACTACATGATACAACAACCTCCCAAAATGTGAAGGCACCACTGATGAGTATTGGAAGACAACTACAGGCACCCATATGATTGTCTAAGGCCATCTTTGAGAGAGGGTTCCACAAGCCACTGAGGATAATCACAAGGCTGCCTGTAGTTATGTTAGTAACCTGGGTGGTACTACCCAGATATGCTCAGAGGTAATCCAAGATGTCACACAAAATACAAAACATGCAGACATTGCCATCATCCTAGTGGGCAGGTTCAATGCTGCCTTCTCCCCCACCACACCAAAAGGGCACATATGTCTCATGGCACAGTGCTGCCCCCCCTGACATCACAGATGCTCAGGTAAGAGATGCCCTTCCCAAAGCAATAAACACTGCATCAATGGGACCAGACAGTGTCCCAGGCTGTGTCCTACATGAACCATGAGAAGAGCTACACCCAGACATAACACCACTGTTCAATCCCAGCCTTAATAC
The DNA here is from genome assembly GCF_019279795.1 of Protopterus annectens. Classification (NCBI taxonomy): domain Eukaryota; kingdom Metazoa; phylum Chordata; order Ceratodontiformes; family Protopteridae; genus Protopterus; species Protopterus annectens. The sequence continues at coordinate 212,893,738 of NC_056733.1, forward strand.
ACGGTATGTGGCCAGAGAGTGGCATACAGCAACAGTGGTCCCTCAACATTCAGGTGGTGCCTTCACGGATCCTGGACACTACTCGACCCATATGTCTGACTAGCTTTGTCTGCAAAGCTATGGCAAGGATCATCATGAACCTCACATATCTAGATATTGTGGACCTACAGACATGTCACCATACACAGTTTGGCTTTGTCAATGGCAAATCCTGCCACTCCAACCAGTTTGATTTCTTTGAAACAGTCACTGAGGCCACTGTCAAGGGGAAGGAGGTGTACACAGCCTACCTGAACCTTGCATAAGCCTTGGATACAATACCCCAGTTGTGCATTCTAGGGAAGCTCACCAGTGTACATATTAACCCCTATGTCACTATGGGTATTGCACAGTGGCTCAAGGGCAGAACACACATGGTAGAATTGCTGGAGCCATGTCAGCCTCCAACCTGGTAAAAGTGGTGTCCCACAAGGCACAGCCCTGGCAGCTGTCATCTTCATTATATATTTATCATAGGTACAGGCCAACATGGAAGTACTGTGGCACAGCAAGTCGCAGGTGACTGCAAACCGGACACCATAATCAACTCACCAGCTAACACACGCACCCTCCAAAAGGGACTCTTGGAAACACACGACTTGTGCCACAGCCATGGCCTCAACGTGAATGACAGAAAGCGTATAGTCATCCCCTTTGTCAAACACAGAGTGACCACAACGCACCACATATGTGTTAATCCATTAAGTGCAGACGAAGGAATTATGGACCTTGGGGTACACAGGTTGATAGCATTCTACCATTTGACAACAACATGGACAAAGTGGTTAGGTAAGCATGTTATATGGGCCACATCATCATGGGATCCACATGTAGATCAGGGGTGGACATTGTGCCCCTTTACTCATCCCTCATCATGCCCATAATTGACTATGATGAACCTGTCAGCATGCACCTTACCAGACACCTGCAGCAACTGGAGATACCACATATGTACCTCGACAAGGGGATCAAAGGGCTCAAACAGATGCCACATACTGACTGGTTAAAGTAACAGCAGCTCTACTCAGTGACATACTGCCTCTTCATAGGCAATCTGTGCCTGACATAGAAGGCCAGGTCATACCCTCAGTTAATGGCCATGCTGCATCTCAGAATATCCAGATCCCACCAGGATACACACTGGAAATACTTGAACCTCAGGAGTGATATACACAGGACATGCTGGAGGGGCACATTCACAACTCAGAGGCTCCCTTCATATTATCCCAATAGAGGTTAGGCAGACTGACTCAGTGACTATCTTCAAGAGTGATATTAATGACAGGATGTGACATTGTAGGGTTACCCTGGGTATCACTTATGTGTCACTGTGAGACAGAGGCACAGTATACTAACCTTGGAAAAGGGCATAGCAAGACAGATTCACAATGCATGTTGAAAGGCACACACATTCTGGCTAGGTGGATACATGCCCTGGGCAGACATCCCTGTACGAACCTATGGACCTATGTATCTTTATCACCATTGTCCCTATGTGCTGTTAATCACCAATGTAATCTCAATACTATGGTAGCATGTGCAAAGGTCAGTTGTCAGTCACCTCTATGGTACAGTTGTGGAATATGTGTGTCATGTAGTAATGTCACAGCTGCCACATGTACACAGTCAACCCTATCCCCTACCCATGGATGTACATCACATGTATGAGATGGAAACACATGGCCAAACTGTGGACTAAGCACTCTGATCCCAGTACTGGCATAACCTGTCTGGTGGCATGAAATACTACAGTGACAGCAATACCAATCTGATGTGGACCTACACGGACAGCAATACAAGCATGGAAACACAACAGGTCAGTTGTGGCCTAAGGATAGCATCCTGCATGACTGGCAGACATCTCTGCAGCTGGCACACAGGCATACATTAGGCCTGCACACAGCACGCAAAACACATAGCACACAAATCCTGTGTGTCAAACAAGCACAGTCTGTACAGCTATACAACACTACTGCCGCAGTTGTGTTAGGTACTTTTATTGTCCAGTACAGTGAGACAATGCTCACCAGGCTGGAAAAGGTGTAGGTCACAGTGATATGCTCATGGGGCACTATGGTTCACCACATAACACAAACATACAAGTCAGTCAGATGCATGGACACATATGACTCAGTCATTGTCCATGCCACCACAGCTGATGTGGGATGTCCCTCACTGGGATACATGATAGGGAACATGGAAGGGATCACTGAGCAAGTGACACAGGCTGGTAGACCCTGACCTTGGTTGGCATCAGACCCTCACCAGGGATTCTGACAAATTACTGAATGCTAATGACTTAGTGTAGCTACAAAACCCTAGCTGAATGGTTCTTAGCATGCAGTCACTGCATTGCTATGGAATACTGTCTTACCACTCCCACAACAGGTGAAAACATGCAGCTCCTGTACATCAACAACATGTAGACTATATGCCCCAGACCAGGTGTGCATCCCTCACTACTAGGCTGATAGCATCTACATCTCACACTGTATGTACACATCCCACATGCTGCACCTGCACAGAAGACCACGGTCATAATGTTACTCTGTGCAAATACCATGTATTCACATGTGGCAGGTATCACACATGGTAACTATTGAAGGTCACAGGTACATATGTGTATTTGGTACACACATACATCATGTGTGCATTGCCATAACTGGTTTAATCAATGTATTGCATTATTGTGAGTGACAACCCACACACATGGGCATTCTGTGTGTGCAAAACACACGTGGCATGTCTGTAATCAAAAGCCATACATAATTGTGATATCGTTTAGAAAGGGGTATGTGCATCCTGTGGTGTGTTTTCCCAGTTGCCAAAAGGGATGTTTCTTTCATACACACTTACACACACACTTACCCCCTTCACACACACTTGCCACCTGCTGGATTCAAACCCCTACCTAACTAGGTTATGACACTAGAGATGGACGCATTAGCACAGCGCTATTCGCATTACTGGGAGGTTTCCTTTCCCCTGATATACTTATAGGGTGCTGACATCATCAGAGTTTAGAAAGTGGAATGATCATCCTGTGGTGTGTTTTCCCAGTTGCCAAAAGGGATGTTTCTTTCATACACACTTACACACACACTTACCCCCTTCACACACACTTGCCACCTGCTGGATTCAAACCCCTACCTAACTATGTTATGACACTAGAGATGGACACATTAGCAGAGCGCGCTATTCGGATTACTGGGAGGTTTCCTTTCCCCTGATATACTTCTAGGGTGCTGACATCATCAGAGTTTAGAAAGTGGAATGATCATCCTGTGGTGTATTTTCCCAGTTGCCAAAAGGGATGTTTCTTTCATACACACACTTACCCCCCTTCACACACACTTGCCACCTGCTGGATTCAAACCCCTACCTAACTATGTTATGACACTAGAGACGGACGCATTAGCAGAGGGTGCTATTCGGATTACTGGGAGGTTTCCTTTCCCCTGATATACTTCTAGGGTGCTGACATCATCAGAGTTTAGAAAGTGGAATGATCATCCTGTGGTGTATTTTCCCAGTTGCCAAAAGAGATGTTTCTTTCATACACACTTACACACACACTTACCCCCCTTCACACACACTTGCCACCTGCTGGATTCAAACCCCTACCTAACTATGTTATGACACTAGAGACGGACGCATTAGCAGAGCGCGCTATTCGGATTACTGGGAGGTTTCCTTTCCCCTGATATACTTATAGGGTGCTGACATCATCAGAGTTTAGAAAGTGGAATGATCATCCTGTGGTGTATTTTCCCAGTTGCCAAAAGGGATGTTTCTTTCATACACACTTACACACACACTTACCCCCTTCACACACACTTGCCACCTGCTGGATTCAAACCCCTACCTAACTATGTTATGACACTAGAGACGGACGATTAGCAGAGCGCTATTCGGATTACTGAGAGATTCCTTTTCTCCGATATACTTATAGGGTGCTTACATGATCAGTGTCTAGAAAGGGGAATGAGCATCCTCTGGTGTGTTTTCACAGTTGCTAGGAGTAACATTTGGACCAAGTGTGTGAGCATGCCCAGTTCAGCCTTCCCATGGCATGTTGTGTGAAAGATGTCTCATTTATCTAAGTGTGTGAGCATGCCCAGTGTGGGCTTTACATATGTTGAACTCTGCAGCCCATCACATTTGTGGATGAGTGTGACCTTCAACAAATACCTCCAGTTTATGGTTGTGTGTTCTGTGCCATGTTGTGTAGTTACTGTCCGAATGCTTTTGTGTGAACAAAACAGGGAGTATACTGTGCCTGCAGGTTTTGCATGGGATACTTTGCACACAATTGTCAACATCTGTTCATACTGACCTAACACTGTAGCACTGTATAGTGTAGTGTTTCAGTACTTTCACTGTGGTGGTCAGTATCCTGGGCTTTAGTCCTATCACCGCTTTACATTTCCATAGTGTGCACAACAGCCTGGTTAGGGTCCAGTTGTGCACATCTGCACAAAGGCAGTGCCTCTACAGACCCTGGTAATTACTGCCCCATAAGCTTAACAAGTGTAGTCTGCAAATCTATGGAGAGGATCATAATTGAGCTCATAAACAAAGATATAGGGGACATGCAGACATTGTACCCATCCCATTTTGGCTTGGTCAGGGGCAGATCATGCCTTTTGTACTGGGTTGACATCTTCAAATTGGTCACTTAGGCCATTGTTGGGGAAAGGCAGTCCATATAGCCTACCTTGGCCTTGCAAACACTTTCAACACAATACCCCACTCAGGTATTGTGGAAAACCCTAACAACTGAAATGTAAACCCATATGTCACAAGATGGGTTGCAAACTGGCTTAAGGACGGGACCCACAGGGTTAGAGTTGCTGGCACTATGTTAGACTCCAGGCTGGTCACAGGTGGTGTCACACAGGGCTCAGTCCTTGGCCCCCATTGTTTGTCATGTACTTCCCAGAAGTACAGGCCAACATGGGAGGACTTTGGCTGACAATGTTTGCAAATGACCGCACACTGGGCACCATGGTGGACAGTGCATCACACACGGATATCCTTCAGAAGGGACTCACAGTAACTGATAGCTGGTGCCAGGGCCATGGCCTGAAGTCAAAGTGCACAACATGTTTAGACATACCCTTCAGGAAAAGCAAGGTGACCCCAAGCTACCATATAGGTGGCAATCCTCTAAGCACAGAGGAAGTTATCATGGACCTGGGGACCCAGGTTGACAGTCGCCGTTCTTCTGAGACTCACATTGCTAAAGTGGCTAGAAAGACCTTCTACATTGCCCACCTGCTCAGGATGGGATTCACATCCAGATCTAGTGGGTCATTGTTCCCCTGTACTTTTCACTTATCAGACCGGTGATTGAGTCAAATGCCCTATTCTGGCTGTATGTCACCCAACATCTGCAGCAATTGCAGACACCCTGAATGTCCCCCACCTAAAGGATCAAGGAACCCCAACAGCTGTCATATGCTGCCAGATTGAAGACACTTCCACTCTATTCACTCACATACCGTCTGCTTAGAGGTGACATGTGCCTGACATGCGAGGCCATGTCCAAACAGGGATTAATGGACATGCTCCACCTCAGAATCGGCAGATCCACCTGAACCACTAGTGCAGGTGACTTACACCTTAGCAGGGTTGTATGTTGGAGGGATGAAGTTATCACCCAGAGACTCCCTATGCTGTGCCGGTTCATGTGAGGCAGAGCACCTTGCTGGCTGTGTTCAAGAGGTATCTTGACCTGTGGATGGAAGGTCATACGTTTAACCCGGAGATCGTCACGGTGTCACTGCTGGAGAGAGGCATGACACAATAATGGGCACAGTACTGTTTCCATATAAGGGGTGGTGTATGCCAATGAACTCTGTGCTAGGCTTATACCTGCCTTAGGGAAGACAGCCTAGTATAAACCTATGTACCTATGAACCTATCTGACCATGTTGCATTATGTTCAGATGTGAACTACTTACAACAGCCTCATCCAACATCGGTAGTGTATTCCACAACATGGGTGTACATTGGCGAACACTACCGATGTGCCCTAGGCCATTTCTAATGCTAGTCGGAGAGTGTGTTTGTCCATCAACACATTGTAAGTGATGTTTGCCATGACATATGTCTTGTTTAGTATACTGTGCCTCTGTCTACCTGTGACATAACATTGATACCCAGGGTAAACCTCCCATCTCCCATGCACTCATTAGGATTCCTGTTGAGGGGACTCAACGAGTGTCTCTACGGACAACCTGTACTGGTAGTTTACTCATGTGTGAGGGTGGCTTCTGTGTTTTGGATAATGCAGTACAGCCTGTCCTATATATGTCAGTGCTGGGGTTCAGGTCCCTCATGTGCATAGCTCCCTGCCATTCAGATTGTACAAGGTGCAGCATGTGCATTGATTCCAGCTTGGACATGGCTTTCTACATCAGGCACAGCTTGCATCTGGGTGGACAGCATGGCAGTGTGTGGAGCTGCACTCTGTGTAATCAGACTACACATTACATGTGTTCCAGCTCTGACATACTCCTGGTGAGGTACTGTTGTGGACTTTACAGGTGCTGGATGTGTCTGCATGAGGTACACCCCACAGGGGCTGTTGTGGTCATTTCTAATGCTGATGAAAGATAACTGCAGAACCACAATGACCTCCCCTTAGCTAGATGTCAGACAGCATGGACCATGCAATCACAAATAAAAACAGGACCGTCTCAAGAAAGGGAAAGTGTCCTGTCTGGTGGACCCCAGCCATAAACAGACTGTATGACAGATGACGGTTACTAATGCAAGACAGAGCTACATCTCCAAAAGGGAAGACAGCTGTGATCAGCACTAGTAGAAAGCTACATTATCTCATAAAGACATGCAAGGTCAACTTGGGGACATAAATCACCAAAGACAATGAAGGTAACCACACTGATTTCTTCAGTTATGTCAGACACCTGGTTGTGAACCCTCGGATATGCTCAGAGTTGGTACACAACAACATATATTCCAGTGACCTGACAGATATTGGCAACATTCCGGCGGACAGCTTCAGTGCAATTTACCCCCTCCCTCACCCCCAAAAGAAGATAGTTATCACTGCTGTATGTAACCTCACTGTCATCTTGGATGTCCATGTGAGAGCCACACTCAGCAAAGACAAGTACACAGCATCCATGGGACCTGCTGGTATCTCCAGTTGCATGCTATGTGAACTCCAGAAGGGGCTGGACCCGTTGATACAACTGCTATTTAACCTTAGTCTTGCTACAGGATATGTACCTGAACACTGGCGTACGGCAACAGTGGTCCCACTCCACAGAGGAGATGCCTCCACAGACCATGGCAACTACCACCACACAAGCTTAACCAGCCTTGTCTGCAAAGATATGGGGAAGAGTCATTATGGAGCTCTTACACAGACACATTACTGACCTACGGACCCTTGTTCCCACCTAGTTCAGCTTTGTACAGGGCAGATTCTGACTTTTGCACCTAGTTGACTACTATGAAACTGTCAGTAGGGCCATCGATGAGGGCTACGCAGTCCACACAGCCTACCTGCACTTGGCTAAGGCCTGTGACACAATACCACACTCAGGCATCATAGCCAAGCTCAACAGCTGACATATAACGGCATATGCCGCAGGATAGGTTGCAAAATGGCTAAGAAACAGAACCCATAAAGTCAACATTGCAGGTGCCTTGTCAGATTCGGGCCAGTCACAGGTGGTGTCCCACAAGGATGTGTCCTGGGACCCCTCTTAATTGGTATTTACTTTTCAGATGTGAAAGCAAACATAGGGGGGTTGTGGCTGACAAAGTTTGCAGATGACTGCAACCTAGGCACCATAGTGAATACATCAGCTGGCACACAAATACTACAGAATGCCGTCACAAAGGCGGATAGCTGGTGCCAGACACATGGCCTGAAACTGAATGCAACTGATGTGTATTCATCCCCTTTGGGAGGAACAAAGTACCCACAGATCAATACATAGACAGCAACCCACTGAGCACAGACAACAAATCAGACACCTGGGGACACATGTAGATAGTGACATCTCTTTTGACACCCCTGTTGCCAAAGTGGTTAGGAAGACTTTCTATCTTGCCCACCTTATCATGGAGGGTTTTCCATCAAGATCATAGGAGATCATTGTTCCACTATCCTTCTCCCTTATCAGGCCCATGATTGAATACAAAGCCCCATATGGTATGTACCTCACCCAGCAATTGCAACAGCTGGAGACACCCCAAAGGTACCTACCATGAAGATCAGGGTTCTTCAACACATGTCAGATGCTTCCAGAATAGAGGAAATCCAGCTTTGTTCAGTGTCATACCACATACGTACAGGTGACCTATGCCTGACATACAAGACCATGTCCAATCAGGATTTGGTGGACATGCTCCACTGCAAGCAATCCAAATCCACCAGAGCCATGAGAGCTGAGGATTTGAACCTCAGCGCATACATGTATAGGACATGCTGGAGGGACAGAGTCATAACTCAGAGGCATCTCACACTCTAGCAGAGTATCCCAGTCCATGTTTGACAGAGTCCCTCACTGACTCTCTTCAGGAGACATCTGGACAACTGCATTTGAGACAGAGGCACAGACTAGACAGAGGCACAGTCATGTTATTCAATTACGTAAGGGGGTCATACTGTGTCACTACTAAGTCAGAGGCACAATCATCAGAATCTATTCTGTACACTTATTACCAGTATAATGGGTGGCAATAGCCACATCACTATGGCTAGGCTTATACATGCACTAGGGCAGATAGGCTAGTAGTAGACTATGACACTATGAAACACCGGTGTATGTGTAGCTATTGTCAGTCAAACAGTATGATGTGGTTTGGGGGGCTTGATATCTCCCTGTATTCCAACATTGTTTTGTCTATTCCTTCTAGCATGTCTAGAGATCAGTTGCTAGTGTCCTCTCCTGCTCAGGTGGTGAACCTGGGAATATTGAGGCAATGTTACACTTGCCTCATGTACACTGACAACCCTCTCCTTCTGCCATAAAACACACATACATGTGAGAGATGCAACTATATAGCCAAAGTGGAGGCTGAGCTCTCTCAACATAGGACTAGCAAGACCAGAGAGAAGGTGAAGGTAACCACACACACATCACAAATCCAGTCTCACATGGCACTATCACAACTTAAGATCATACACATAGACACACAGAGACACTCGGAGGCTCTGATCAGGATTCTACCGGAATGGCAGTGGCCACCACAGCAGACACTCACACAACTGCCTCCACAGGGCACAGCACATGCAACACATTGACCACAGAGTCGGTGTGCCAAACAGTCACAGCCCTTAAGGCCAAAAACAATGCCAGACACACTTGTCTATGGTTACTCCATAGTCAGACACACTGACGTCCCACTCACCAGATCGGGTACGGAGGAGGTCACAGTAAGCTGCCTATCGGGCACTGGAATCCACCACATAATGCAAGCACTCAGGTCACTCAACTGCAAGTACAGGTCTGACCCAGTCATTATCCATGCTGGTGTGAACGACCTGAGATGTACCTCCCTGGACTACATAGAAAGAGACATAGAGGATCCCTCTGATTATGTAGGCCAGGCAGGTATGACCCTGACCTTCAGCAGTATCCTACCTTCACCAAGTATGATGCCACATAAACAGAGACAAGATGATTAGCTGTATTATTTTGCTTAGACTATGGTGTCATTCAAAGGGGGTCCAATGTCTGTCTGCCTGGGACGACATGCTGGACAGGCCACGGTGATTTGCAAGGGACGGCTTGCACCTGTCACTCCTGTGCTTCCGGATTCGGATGATGCTCTTGCCACCCCATTGTGCCTTTTTATGCAAGATTCAGATACTACACCTACCACCCTAGAACACAGTAAAGGAAGGACACTAAGGGTACTGCTGCTCAATGCCAGAGGTCTCAACCTCAAGCTGCACACACTCTATGCCCTTCTCAGTATGTAGCACATTGATGTCTGTGCTGTGCCTGAAACCTGGTTCACAGCTTCTGACAGCACCCGCACTATCGGGTGTTACCTCATATCATGCATTCCGGCACCAGCATCCGGACAACATCAAGAAGGATGGTGGGTGTCCATATTCATCAAGGACACCCTCACCTCATTGTTGGTGGCAACACACGATGCATCGGAGACCATCCAGGTGCCAGTGACCGTAGGCAAGACTGCTCTGCAGTTTGTAGCATGTTACATGCCACCCTCTCAAACTCAGGTACCTCACACAGCTATCCTGCAAACACTGAAGGGATAAATGTATCTCCAAACACCATCCTACTGGGTGATTCCAACTATCCACATATAGACTGGGATCACTAATCATGCCACAACACTCTAACACAAAGGTTCCATGAGTTCATACACTGAAATGCCATGGAACAACTGGTCCCAATCCCTCAAGTGGAGGCAACATACTAGAACTCATCATCACGAACATGGGGTCACACTGTTCAACACCAGCAGTATACCCATCATTGGTGAGATCAGATCATGGACTACTCTCAGTGGGAGTCCACATCCCACCCACACCCCAGATGGAAAAACAAACAGTGAAGACCTTCTCAAATGCCGACTTCACATTTCTAAGGACTGGTGTGGTCTCTTTCAAGGCCCCAAGCCAGCGGACACCATTACCCAAGCCACTGTATCACTTAGAAATGCCTTCTACCAGCACCTCCAGGACTGCATGGATCAGGCAATCCCAAACAAAACAAAGACTCTTTGTACCACAGGCAAGCATCCAGTCTGGTGGACCCTAGCCATAAACAAGCTCTACAACACAAGGAAGGAGCTACTACAAGATAGAGCATAATCCATAGGAGGGAAGACACCCCTGCTCATTGTGAGTAAAACACTGGGTTCCCCCATACAATCATCTGAGGCAAGTTTTGAGAGTAAACCCACTCAGGACTCAAGGGACAATCATGAGGCCTTTTTGCCTATGTTTGAAACCTGGGAGGGAACTCCCAGATATGCTCAGAATTAGTTCGAATGATGTAGATATCACTGCACCTACAGACATTGCCAACATACTGGCTGACAGGTTCATTGCAGATTCCTCCCCCCCCAACTGGAGGGGTATCTACACCAGAGGATTGTAGCCCCCCAAACATCTCCAATTCTGGGGTGGGAACTGCTCTATCCAAGGCAGAAAACACTTTATCCATGGGACCAGATGGTGTCCCCAGTTGTGTGCTCCATGAACTCAATGAGTAATTACACCCGCAGTTAGGGCAGCTGTTTAATCTTAGCCTCACCTCAGAATATGTGCCCAAGGAGTGGCATATGGCAATGGTGGACCCACTTCACAAAGGAGGTGCCTCCACCAACCCCGGAAACTACCATCCCATCAGCTTGACAAGCCTGTTCTGCTAAGCTATGGAGAGGATCATAATGGGAATTATAAATGAAGACATAGGGGACTTGCAGACATTAGATACAATCCAGTTTGGCTTTGTCAAGGGCAGATCATGCCTTTTAAACTTGGTTGACTTTTTCAAAACAGTCACCCAGGCCATTGATGTGGGCAAGGCAGTCCACACAGCCTACCTTGACCTGGCAAAGGCTTTCGACACAATACCCCACTCAGGTATCATTGAAAACATCACCAGCTTAATTGTGAACCCATACATCACAGCATGGGTTGCAAACTAGCTAAGTGACGGAACACACAGGGTCAAAGTTGCTGGTGCCATGTCACACTCCAGAGCTGTCACAAGTGGTGTCCCACAGGGCTCAGTCCTGGGCCCACATTTGTTCAGCATCTACTTTTCAGAAGTACGAGCAAACACAGGAGGATTATGGCTGACAAAGTTTGACGATGACTGCAAACTGGGAAGCATAGTTGGAAACCCATCTGACACAGACATCCTTCAGAAGGGTCTCATAGACACGGATAACTGGTGCCACAGCCATGACCGTACATTAAACACTAAACAATGCATAGCCATACCCTTCAGGAAGAACAAGGTTACCACTACTTCCCATCTAGGTGGCAATCCTCTAAGCACAGAGGATGTTATCAGGGACCTGGGCACCCAGGTTGACAGTAACCTTTTGTTTGACACTCACATTGCCAGGGTAGTTTGGAAGGCCTTCTACACTGGCCACCTCATCATGCAGGGATTCACATCTAGATCAAGGGAGGTCATTGTTCCCCTGTACTCATCACTCATCAGACCAATGATTGCATACAATGCCCCATTCAGAATGTATCTGACCCAACACCTGCGGCAATTGGATGGGCCCACAAATTCCTCAACAGGAGGTGAAAGGGTCTCAAACATATTTCTTATGCTGCCCGACTGAAGGGATTCCAGCTGTATTCAGTCACTTACCGTCTGCTCAGAGGTGACCTGTGCCTGACATACAAGGCTATGTCCAACCCAGAATTATTGAACATGCTTCACCTCAAGACCTCTACATCCATCAGAACTACAAGGGCAGGAGACCTAAACCTCAACACAGATATTAATAGGATGTGCTGGAGGGACAGATTCATCACCCAGAGAGTCCCTATGCTGTGGAACAACATCCTGGTACATGTGAGGCTGAGCACCTCACTGGCTTCGTTCAAGTGAGATCTTGACCAATGGATGGGAGATTGCAGGTATACCCCAGGGATAACCTCAGTATCACTGCTTGACAGAGGCACAGCAAAATAATGGGCATATTATCCATCAACTTGAAGGGGTGGCAGAAGCCACAAAACTCTGGGCTAGGCTTATTAATGCCCTAGGGCAGATAGCCTAGTATGAACCTATGAACCTATGCACATAGGCCTGGGGCAGTTCCTGCTATTAGGACAGTGGTCTGCAGCAAGCTATATAGTAGTAGTGAGTTTTAGCCATTGGTTTGTGACCATGGCTATTCCATGTTGCTTCTTGTTGTGGTACAAACATGGGTGTGTGGTTATCCATGCTATTTATTGCTAGTCACCCTCATTTTGTATCTTGTTCCATGTTTTTGCACATGTACATCACTGTATGACGTGTGACCTGGTAGTGTCAGGGTGCTGATGTGGGCTTTGACCCTGTTTTCTATTACAGCACTGATATCTACATTCTCTATACTGTGTGTGTTTACACTGCACACATCTTGATGTTTATACTTCTGGCATTGGGTAGCATTACATCTAGGTTCCTATCCCTTGTGGTACCCATGAGGTGGGTTTGTGTTTTTGTGGTTTATGATTCTTGAGGGTGGATGTTAGTTGGGGTCCTCAGGTGTGCATGTGGTACATGATATTACATTACTTAACACATGGCATTCATGCCTCAGGTGGTGCTGCAGGGCCACCTCTGTCGGATACACATACTACACCTCCTGTACATGTTTGGCAGCGGGTTGTGTCATCTTAGGCATCCCTGTTACTGTATGAGTGAGTCAGAGCGGGTATCAGTCCCAGTGTTCCTACTGACCAAGCGTATGTGCTATCGTTGCCTCTTTGCCAAGGCCAGGGCATACTGGGCGTGCCTCCTTCTGCCTACTGTGTCAAGGTCAGGTTGTTCCTCCTCCGAGTCACCCCTAGCCTGTTGTGGCCTTGGCAATGGTGGGGATGTTTGGCCCAGCCCTGTGCTGGTCCTGCTGCAGCTGTTTCCGCAGGATCATATTATGTAGCATAGCACATATCATGATCATTTGGGTACATGTAGTTGGTGTGTACTGCAAGGCTCCACCAGATGTGTCCAGACACCGGAACCGTGACTTGAGCAGCCCAAACACACGCTCTATGATATTACGTGTTTGTGCGTGTGCCTCATTATGGTGTTCCTGTTCAGGTGTGTGTGCATTTCTGATGGGTGTCATCAGCCACGGCTCAAGTGCATAACCTGCATCCCCCACTAGGTGTCCGTGTGGGAAGTCCCCATTGGCAAATGATTGGTACAGCTGTGTCAGATGCCAGATATGAGAATCGTGGTAGCTCCCAGGGCAGCCAGCACACACATTCATTATTATGCCTTGGGCATCACACACGACCTGGCAGTTGATGGAGGGGTATCCCTTGCGGTTAATGTAGGCTCTACCCCGCTCTCCTGCTGGTGCTTTGATGCGTATGTGCGTGCAGTCTATAGCACCCAGTACCTCAGGGTATTCCGCTATTTGCTGGAAGAGACGCATATTGCTGGCCAATACCTCACGGGCACTGGGGAAATATACATGATCACCAACATGTGCTGACATGGCATCCAGGAACTGGTGTAGTACCCTGGAGGCTGATGCCTGTGATATCCCCATCATATCGCCAGTTGGTCTCTGGAAGGTACCTGTTGCTAGTATTCTTAGGCCAACACATACCTTGGTTTCCACTGGGATGGGTTCCCCTCTGTTGGTTCTGTGTGTGAGGCGTGGCATGCACAGCTCAACAATCTGCTGCAGGAGCTCTCTGTCCACTCTATAGCGCTCTACTATCTCCAGCTCATGTAACCCATGGTAGGTGACCCTGGGCCTGTATACTCTTCTCCTTCTCCTCACTCTGGGTTGTCTGTCAGCATCTGCATTGTCACCACCCTCAGCAATTCGCCTATGCCTGATTATAATAGCTATGGCAGCCCCTAGCATTTCTGCTCTGAGTTTAGCTTTTTTCAGTTTTCAATTCTGATAGCTTAGTTTCTGGCAGTATCTGTTGTGAGAAACAGCCTGCACTGCTCTTTGCAGTGTTTTAAGTGCTGGGTTGGGCTTCTAGTCTGCCTGTGTAATTGCCTGCTTCTAATTGTTTCCACCAATTAACTCCAGTAGTATCTTCTGGCAGTTTCCCTGGATTTTAGTTGTTTCCTGTTTCCTTTCTGTTTCCTGAGGGGGAGCAATGTGCACACCAGCTTAAACACGCTCACAGTCACTTAAACACGTACACACATCCCTACACGGTGTTACACGCGCGCACACATCCTTACACAGTGTGAACTAGGCTGATTCATGCTAAAACGCGCGCACACTGCCTTCCACACGTGCACGCCCGCGCAAACCATTGTAAATGGTTTGCAACACGCTCCCACATGTTGAACCTGCCTTACACGCTACAAGATGCACGTATTTCAAGAAACTTTGAGTGTAGGGATAGTGTATACCCTCAATTTCTTGACTTTCCTAGTGTTCTGTTGGGACACACCTCCCTCCCTGATGTCTGTCTGTCATCTGTTACCTTACATTGCCCTCCAATCTGGTACATTTATTGCTATCATTCCCCCCCATGATGTCACCTACCTCTTACTCTGTTCCTCCCCCGTCTCTAACTCTTACACTACTCAGACAGTGCTCATTACCTATGTGACAGTGTGATTTAGTATTGTAACCCTCATTTACATAGGATTGCCTAGTCATGACTAGTTACATGTCTTACACGGAGCTTCCCCCCCTTGACAACCACTAAACGGAGGCCATATTGTTTTTGGTCTGCAAGTCCCTCCATTGACATTCAATGTAATACATAAATCCCACAATTGTGGGCTTATAAGCTTCGGTTTTCAGTTTTAGGTAGCGCACCCCGTTTGCGCGGGTGTGCGCTGCAGTTAAACCCAAAAATCCCGTGAAAAAAAAAAAAGTTATATAACTTATTTTTGCAACAGTTTTTCATGCCAATGGCCACATATTTGGCCATTGGCATGCTTAATGCAACATATGCACCCTTTATTTGGAGCTGACATAGCTCCGTTTTTAATTTTGCAGAAATGTACTCAGTTGTCAGCTGAGTACATTTCTGCAGCTAACACGTCCGTTACACGGACTGGTTTCTGCTTCGTGGATCGCTCAGATACCTCATTTGCATATCTTTGAGCTGCAAATGAGGTATTGAGTATTTCCACGCCCAGTCCGTGTAAGAGACGTGTTAGCTGTCTCTTACACGGAGATTTGGGCTGTTCCTGAATCAGGAGGCTTACACTGAGGCTTACACTACTCTTGAACTCCGTGTAAGCCTTCCTGAATCTGGCCAAATACAATGAAAGATGTGAAAATTACAGTCATGTACAGCAGAAAAGTGACAGTAATACAGAAGGTGACATAAAATCAGTCATATACACAGCAAAGATTAAGGATACTTATACATGGTTAAATGTACAATAAAACAAGGCAATTCAAACTGCAGTTTAGAGTAGGACAATTTCTTAAGTACCAGCACCAGCAGTAAAGTCAAGAAAAATTAATGCGGTTGAGTGAAGTTAAGATGACAGTACTGTGAAAAACTGCAGAAGACGAAGGGAGGAGAAAGCTGATGCAGTAGCAGAAATGTTAACATAGCTGCAAAGTGTGTTGAGAAAGTGAAAGCAGATAAATTGATTAATTTAGTTAATTAATTACCTCCACATTTTTGACAGGATCATTTGACATTGAAGAGGGACCTAGGATATCAGCAGAAGTGCTCAGCTCTGGTCCTCCCTTATTTCTAAGAAATGTATGACATTGTTCATCACAGTGCCCTTTTGGACTGCTGGCTAAATTAATGTGAATTAAGAGCCGTTCTTGACTGGGTTGCTTCTTGAGTCGCTCTCAGATGGTGGACTCAGGAGTTAATTCCTTGTCAACATATCGCCTGCTTCATAGGACTCCAACATGGGGAAGTGACAACAGTGGTACGTGGTACTCGGGTAAAAAAAAAAACAAACGGTGCCTGAGTATTAGTTTTCCAGGAATAACTAAAAGAGATGATTACTCACAGTGGTGGACTAAATACACATACAGGACAACAAATACGATGTCAGAGAGGTGGAGGAACATCAAAGCAAGAGTGGGGCAAGGAAGCAGGCATGGTCAGAACTTAGACTAAATGCCCTGGCAGATACAAAATAGGACAAGGAGTGAGCTGGTGGGCTGATGTACTGTAATGTACCCCAGACACATCAAGAGGGCGAGGAAGAGACACTGGAAAAAAGAATAAAGGACCAAGGTATGACAAAGAGGTAATATGATACTTATGAGATCTGAATCAGCCAAGAGCACGCAGGCAGATTCAGATTTCTAGGGGTATAGAGGAAGAAGAAACTAAGGTACTGGGCCATGAACGATTCAACCAACTGATGCAGGCCTGTACCAGAAAACCAGAATTCTCGATGTGCTTCTAACATGTGTAAAGAACATGTCAGATGTCCAGTTTAAAGTGCGGTTGGGCAACAGTAATCATGCCACTGTGTAGTTCTGAGTGGAGGAAAGTAAGAATGCAAAGACAATGAAAACGATGTGGGATTTTAAATTGCTCTGATGAGAGAATCAGAGAAGAGTTAGGCAAGTGCAACCAAACAAAGGGATCAAACAAGATATGACAATGGGTAAGGAATGAAGTAAAGTAGGAGATGGTGGAAGCATAATACAAGGAAGTTAAAACTGGAACAGAAGTGGTGTGGTAGTAAATAAAAAAGTTGAAAGGGGAAAGGAGAATGGATTAAAATAGGAAACACTGACTTTTAGGTAGTTCAAATTGTAACCTTATTAATGTGTGCACAACTAAACATTAATATGATGATATTACAATATACAAAAATAAAGCCGATAAAACACAAGAAAATGCAAAACAATAAATTAGAATAAACTGTAAACTCAACATGTTTTCAATGAGTAAATATTGCAAAGCACAACATGATGCTGTAGGTATAAAAAAGCTCTAAAATCTTTAAGAGTATATATCAGAAAGGAGGAGGGGAAGGACAGACCTGGGCATTATCAGCAAAGATAAGTGGTGGAACACAAAACACTGGGAAAAAACATCTTCACAAAAGAAGCCAAGGTGGGGTGCTATGTTGGGAAACAGACAAGATGACAGAAACCAGGACAGACTGGGAAGATGTGAAGAGGGATCTGGTTACTTTTATGGAAAATAAAGAAATCAGACCACATGGGCTATCTACTAGATTCCTCACAAATTTGTCTGCTGTGCTGGCAGACCGCCATCCCTGAGACCTTTGGAGATCAACAGATTTCTGGCCAATGTGAAGTGCCTGAGGACTAGAAGATGACATATATATAGTGCCACTGTACAAGAGGAGCAAGGGAAAATCCAAAGAACTAAAATCCAGTGGGAAAGGCTTATTGCATTTCTAATGCTCTCTAGAACAGCAACCAAAATAGGTTCATGACTGTTAGAAGCTGTCAGTGAAACTTGCTTTGCTTTTAATCTGGTTCTATGGTGCAGAGGGATAAAGCCCTTACTTTTCTTAAATGTTTCCGGATCAAGTAGCAATGGCTGCAGGAAGAGATAAGTTGGGAGAGAGAAGATTTTATTTTTATTTAAAAGTCCACAAGTGTACCGGAACTGTCTGGTTATCCTTTCTTTGACTGCCCAGGTTTCTGCCTGCAAATCTTGTTATTTTATAACTTTGTGTCTCTGTACATAAGACACTGTAGTCACTGGGTGTAGCAATTTCAATGATCAATGCTACTTTTCTCTTCTTTTCATGGATTACTATGTCTGGTTTTCTCACATCTATTTTTGAACTATTTGGTAATGTATGATCCCATGTGATATAAACTTCATTGTTTTCTATAATGCTTTGTGGCTTATGTAGTCAGTGTTTTTCAGCCACTTCAGTACCATAATGTTTGCACAATCCCCAATTCATCAGTCTTGCCACATTATTATGCCTTAAGTCCTTCTGCCATTAGTATATCACAACCAGCAACAAGATGCACAACTGTTTCCAATTCTGTTTTACAAAATACATTTGTCTGTTTCTCCCACAAGTTCAATGGACTTTGTAAATTAGCATGTACATAGTCCTCTCTCTTCGAATGCCAATATTAACCTTTTAACCTTTCATCTTTTGGTTTAAATTCACCTCTCCTTAGCCATTCGTGCATTCAATCCTGATCAACATGAGGTTGTTCCATGAGATGAGTTTTCCATACTTGCAACTACTGCATACTTATGCTTTTTCCACATTTATTGCCTTCTCATCTGATCCTTCACCTTACAGTCTTTCTTTTGTTTTTTGGCACATTCAGTTGCTGTCTGATTTTTATTTACTTCTGGTATGACTTCCATTCTCGCTTGATGCTGATATGCTTCTGCTAAAGTAAGCAGGGCAGTAATCTTAGACTTATTCTCTTAAATCACTCAAGTACAATTTGTGAGAGATGCTCCTACACTATAAATCTGGAATCACTGCTCTCTTACACCAAGAACAGCAACACTAAACAGGTTGCCAGCTCACCCACCACGACTACTACTCATAATATGCACCCAACACATAAACCTTCATAGGCAGAGGTACTCCCAAGTAAACACTAGAGGCCACCAAAACACAAACATGATACACCCAATACACAAAAACACTAGCACCAATGTCATCAAAAAAGCCCTTAAGGCAATGCACATCTTTTCCAAATGTTTTAGTTATAGGTGACTCTACGATGAGACACACAGATGCCCCACTTACCAGGTTAAACAAGGAGAAGGTTAGTCAGCTGTCTGTCTGGTGCAAGGATTCATCAAATCGCACATGCACTTAAGTCTCTCAACAACAAGGATCGTTATGACTCCATTATAGTTCATGTTGGTGTGAATGACTTAAGACATACCTCTCTGGACTATATGAAGAGAGATTGAGCTCTATGAATTTGTGTCCTAGACAGGTATGTCCCTAGCTTTGAGCAGCATTTTACCCTCACAAAGGATGAACTCACTAAACAGAAAATGACTGACTTCAATAATTGGCTTAATTTCTGGTGTCATTCTAAGGGGATCCAGTTCCTGTTAGCCTGGGATGACATGGTTGATAGAACATGCTGATTGGGCAGAGGTGGTCTTCACATGGCACCTTTAGGCTTTCGGTTGCTGGCTTTTTTAAGCAATGCCAAAACAACAAAATTTCCGATGTGAAAATATCAAACTAAAGAAACTAAGGGTCATGCTGCTAAGCACTAGGAGTTTAAATCAGAAACTGCACTCCCTGGAAGCACACCTCCCCCTGGAAGATGTTGACGTCTGTGCAGTCACAGAAACCTGGTTCAAGGCTACAGAAAGTACAGTGGCCTTGCAATTCTACAATGCCTTCCACATTTTCAGACTGCAAATTGAAGGTATGAGGACCAAAGGAGGTGGACTATATATCTTCATTAAAGATAATTACACCTCTATACTAGTTAGACAAAATAACTCTACGGAGTTGCTCCAAGTCCAAATTACCATCGGTAAGACCCACCTTCATGTCATAGTCAACAGGTCCCCTTCCATGAACCATGATGCCCATACAATTTAGTCAGAGCTAATTCAGACAAAGTACAACCTAACACCCTAGTCGTGGGTGATTTCAGCTATCCCTCCATTAATTGGGAAACTTATACAAGCCCAAACTCATTTGCACAAACATTCCTGGACTTTGTTAACTCAAATAATGCAGCACCTCACAAGGGGCTCCAATATTCTTGACTTGTTCCTGACTAATATGAGTGACAGATGCATCCCCTCAACTCTAGGGCCTGCACTGGTTAAATCTGACCATAAATCAGTCACTTTGGAAGTAGCAATAGCACCAGAATCCCCCAAAGGAGAAGTCAGGCTAAAAAAACTTCACCAAAGCTAACTATACCCTCCTGAGGGATGGAATAATTAACTTCCAAGCTCCAGTTTCTACAGATGGCATTCACAGCTATGCTAAGGTATACATTGATGCCCTGCATAAACATATACACAAATGTACAGACACAGCTGTGCCTGATAGGATTAAAGCAAAATCCTCAAGAAAAATCAAACCATCGTGGTAGATAAAAAAATGAATGAACACCAGTGGAAGCAATAAATCCAAACATAGGACCGTAACTGAGTTAATAGTTAAGCGCTTTCATTCACTTTAATCAACATGAGCTTCTTCAGAACAGTTTTCCAGTTCAAAATGCATGGATAAACTGTTGTCAATTAAATCACATGACATTCTTAAAGAAAGATAACCACTTATAAAAAATAAATAAATAAATAAATAAATAAATAAAATAACCAATTTAAATACAATAGTCTAATATGATGTATTGTAATACATACAGTATTAAGTAATAAAATAAGACACTTATTATTGTACACTAAAATAATAGGTAGTTAACGTAATGAACTACCTATTTCTAGCCATTGTTACGAAACATTTAATGTTAATAGTGCCATTGAGGCCTGGAGTTTCGTCAGCAACCAAAACTATTTGCCACAAACTTTTGTTTTTTCTTTAGCTTTTCCCATACCAATATGTAATGAGATGGTTTACATCAACAGAATTTTACTGGATCATTGGAAGGTTATTATGGGAAATACCGAACTCACAAAAACTTTGGGTGTAAGACCACATTTTTCTTACAGGAAGACTACCAGTATTAAGCATATTTTGGAAAACAATAAGATGACAGCTGTGAATTCTACATGTAGGCTTGCTGGCAGTTTTTCCTGTGGAAAATGTAAACAATGTAGATTTATGAGTAATGTGTCCAGCATAGAATTCAAACACATAGGGAGAAGGTTCTGGGCTAAGGATTATTACACTTGTAGCACCACCAATATTGTATACTGTGCTACCTGTGATGTTGTTGTTGCGTCTTTCGGCTTTTCCTGGTTAGGGGTCGCCACAGCAGAACTCCGGTCCACTAATGATTGGCAGTTGATTTTTACATGCCGAGTTGCCGGCCCTGACGCACAACCTTCAACGAAGGTATGCCCATTCACGCATGTCTCCACACAGAAGACGCTCTAGCTGAGAATCGAACAGGACGTCTTGCTGTGAGGCGACAACGCTACCGCAGCACCACCACCGCGGACTTGTGACAAATTTTAGGTTGGAAAAACTATTAGAGCTTTACATAAAAGAATATATGAGCATGTTTTAGCCATTAGAAAAAAGGATAGAACTAATGCTTTGGCAGTGCATGCAACAGAATGTTTACTCTTCAAGAAATTTTCTTTCTTTTTATTAGAAAGGGTTAATTCTGATCCTTTTACAGGTGACTATAGGACTTTCTTAAAATGTAAAGAAAGTTTGTAGCAAATAGTTTTGGTTGCTGACGAAACTCCAGGCCTCAATGGCACTATTAACATTAAATGTTTCTTAACAATGGCTAGAAATAGGTAGTTCATTACGTTGACTACCTATTATTTTAGTGTACGATAATAAGTGTCTTATTTTATTACTTAATACTGTATGTATTACAATACATCATATTAGAGTATTGTATTTAAATTGGTTATTTTATTTATTTTTTATTTTTATAAGTGGTTAGATTTCTTTAAGAATGTCATGTGATTTAATTGATAACCGTTTATAAATGCATTTTGAACTGGAAAACTGTTTGTTCTGAAGAAGCTCATGTTGATTAAAGTGAGTGAAAGCGCTTAACTATTAACTCAGTTACGGTCCTGTGTTTGGATTTATTGCTTCCACTGGTGTTTATTCATTTTTCATCCTGGTAGATGTCTAACATTAATAAATTATACAATAAATGAAAGAAGCTGCTGTCTAAAAATATGAAAGTGAAATCCCAGAAGTGAAAGAGCACCCTCACAGGCCTAAACAAGCAAATAAGACAACTCATAAAATCTTCAAAGAGCAACTATGAGAAAAATGCAGCAACCATAGCCAAGGATAACCATAAGGCTTTCTTCAGCATTGTCCAAAACCTAAAAGGTTGGACCTCAGATGTGTGCTGAACTAACTGTGGATGGTGTCACACACACTGTCCCTGCGGAAATTGCAAAGCTGCTAGCAGACAGGTTTGGCAAAAATTTCATCCCCTCATCCCAAGTGTAGCACAAACCATGTCATCATCACCTCCTTCCCCCTGCATCTCCAAAGAGCAAGTCATCAATGCTCTCTCCAAAGCTATGAAAACAGCCTCCATGGGACCAGATGGCATTCCGTGATGCATTCTAAATGTTCTAAAAAAGAGCTAGCTACTCCATTAGGCACCCTATTCAATCACAGCCTGAATACTGGCTTTGTCTCCCCTGAATGGAAAACAATGACTGTAATCCTTCTCCACAAGGGTGGCTCGGAAACAGACACGGTTAATTACAGACCCATAATTTTAACCAGCCTCATCTGTAAAGCACTGGAATGAATCATCATGGACCTCATAAATAAGGCTATAGGTGACCTACAAAAACCTTGGATTAGTCCCAGTTTGGTTTTGTCAAGGGCAGTTCATGCCTACTAAACCTGGTGGACTACTTTAAGAATACAACCAGAGCCATAGATGAGAGCAAAGCCATGCACACAGCCTATCTGGACTTGTCCAAGGCCCTCAACACTATCCCATATTTGGGCATCACTGATAAACTAATCCAGTTGAATATCAACACCTATGTTGTTAGGTGGGTTGCAAACTGGCTGACAGATCAGCAATGCACAGTCAAAGTGGGAGATTTCACCTCTACCAGCAGATCTGTCACCAGAGGGATCCCATAAGGGTCAGTGCTGGGACTCCTCTTGTTTGGAAAATATGTCTCAGAAGTCCAAAAATGGAAGGGCTGTGGCTAACCAAGGTTGCGGATTACTTCAAATTAGGTGCTATCATTGAATCCCCTAGCAATGTCAGAGTATTCCAAAAGGGCCTTACATAGACCAATGATTGGTGCCAAAGCCATCATCTTAAACTAAATGCTTAAAAATGCATCATCATTCCCTTTGGCAAAAGCAATATCCATGCTGATTAGGAAATAAACAAATACCAATTCAGTAGTGCGAGACCTGGGAACGCAAGTTGACTGTGATCTCAACTTTGACCACCATGCGTCTACTGTGGTGAGGAAAGCATTCTACGTCACTTACCTGATTAGCAAAGTCATAGCCTCAAAAGCAAAACAGGTTATAACTCCCCTTTGTTCATCGCTCATCGGGCCTATTATTGAATATAATGCTCCCTTTGGTATTTATCATACCAGACACCTGCTGCAACTTGAGAGACCTCAGCGATTTCTAACTAAGAAAATTCATGGTAGCCAGCACATGTCTTATACGGACAGACTGAAGTCGCTGTCACTGTACTCAGTAGGAAACAGAGTACTCAGAGGTGACATATGTCAGATACATCTCTCAGAGGTTGCCACTGGAATAAGCTCCTTATCCACATCAATCAGAGCACTATCATAACTATACGAACAACAGCAACCACCAAAGGAAAAAAAGAAAATACAACCAAAGAGTGATCCACAAATTTATTCTATAGCAAACCTTCTTCCTCTGACGTCTCGGACGTAGCCTTCAAGGAGTAAAAGACTATAAGAACACACACATTTTATATACTAACAAATGAAAACTGGATAATTAACTAATTACCCACTTAAAAACTTTTTTAACAAGATAATACAATAAAACAATAAAATTATTAAATTAATACCCTCCAATTCATTCCTTCATTTAATCCATGAGGGTATAAAGTACCAAACTTTAAAATACAAATAGACTCCTTAAATAATAATTGTTTGAGACTATTTGTATCAAAACAAGAAACTTTCACTTTTTCCAATACTGTTCTTTGTAACCCCTCATTTTTACCTTGATGAAATTTTTTAAAATGCATAGCCACAGTACTTTCTTCTTTGTTATTAGTAATATCTCTAGCATGTTCCATTAATCTAACTTTAAATGCCCTTTTTGTTTCACCCACATAAAATTGGTTACATGGGCATTTAAGTGCATAAATAACACCCTCAGAATTGCAAGTAAAATGATCCCTTGTATTAAAAAATACATTGTTTATATGGGAAAAACTTTTCACTATAAACTTACAAGCCTTACATTTACCACACGTAGAAGTCCCACTAAATAATATACTACGCTCTAAATACATGGAAGGCATAGAGAATTTGCTCCTAACCAAAAAATTCTGAATATTTTTGCTCCTTCTAAAGGAAAACCCTAATTTCTCATTCAACCACACTGACACATTACTAAGGGAATTAAAATATTCCCATTAATGTCTAATCAATCTCATCAGTTCAGTACTAAAACACCCAAATGTAGTAACAAAATACAAAATATCACACTGTTTCCCAGTCTTATTATTACAAGAAGCAGTACATATTTTATGGGAACTATCCCTTGTTTTTCCATAAATGCTTCCAAAAAACTTTTTACAGCTTTTATCAATCAACTCATTACTATAACCCCTTCACTTAAACATCTCCACAGTTTTATCCAATTCTTTAATAAAATCATACTCATTATTACATAATCTGGAAATCCTAAGTATTTCCCCATATGGTAAAGCTTCCAATGTGTGTGGAGGGTGACAGCTCTGCCCATATACATATTGTGTCCCTTCCTCAAATTTTCTATTAACTGATGTCTCTAAGGTTTTACCATCCACAATATTTAACACAACATCCAAGAAATACTCATCCCAGTTTTGAGACCATCAAATTCCAAAGAAAATCTATTTATATGTAACTCAGAAATAAATTTCTCAACCAAAGTCTTGCCACCTTGTACCAAAAATATCAAGTCATCTATAAACCTATAATATCTAATAACATGTTTACGAAAAAGTTATTCCTATATAGATATTCAGACTCAAAAAGACCCATAGCCAAATTGGCATACATGGGGGCAAAAGATGCCCCCATGGCCGTCCCTTGTTTTTGTCTATATAAATTGTTATTAAACTCAAAAGAATTATGTGTTAAGCAGAAATGTATAAGGTCTATTATATACTCAGTAACTGGACTATTGCCTAAAAAGAATTTAACAGCCTCAAGTCCAAATTCATGTCTAATATTTGTATAGAGGCTCTTTACATCTAATGTAACCCAGTACATTTGATCATTCCATTCAACATTTTGAAAATTGTCTAAAAAATCAAAAACATCGCAAATATAGGAAGGCAACATTTTAACTGTAGGTAATAGATAACTATGCAAAAAAAGACTTATGTTATGCAAAAAATAGTTGCAACCTGAGACAATAGGTCTCCCCGGAGGATGTATTAAACTTTTATGTATCTTGGGAAGGCAATTGAACAAGGCCATCCTACAACCCACCATATTAAATTTCTTATTAACATCCATATCTGAGAAATAGCCCAATCTTTGTCCCTTCCCAAGTAGTTCAACATATTCAGGCATAGAACTCCTATACAAAAATACATCCGTTTTTTCATAAATATTACTATTTATTTATTTATTTTATTTTATTTTACATTTGTTGACTGGGCTAGTCTAGCTGGATACATGTCCATTTTCAGTAGAGGCCCAGGGAGTTAAGCTCCAAAAATAGTAAAAATTTAAAAAATACAATACTTAAAACATGACTAAGTTCACAGGGAGATAGCATCCAAACATAGTAAAATTACTAGATACAACAGTTAAAAATGAACTAAAGTTCAGCTGCATAAGAGAAATAATAGTGTTTGTAATACAAAATAAAAATTGTGTCCAAGAAGAAGAATGGTAGCATAGAGTCTTTGCATAGGTTTAAGTTACAATGAAGTACAGGTACACTTAAGGTTCTAGTGTTGTCATTTGTAAGTCAAAGAGGGAGAAAAGTGAGAAAGGTAGTAAAAGAAATACACAAGGGCTAGAATAAAGTTAGGTTCTACAGATTAATGCTGCAGAGGTGACAAGGTCAAGAAGGAAGGAGTATAAAAAGAAGAGAAAATAAGGGGAAAAGTAAGGTTCAGTCAGATTTAGAACAGGGACAAAGCCAATGAGTTATCAGATGTTCTTTGAGGTGTTTCTTGAAGAGAGATGTAGATGAGAGAGATGTGTGTGTCCTAGGAAGCTTGTTCCAGATTATTCAGATTATCCAGACTATCATTCAGATGTTCCTCACACATTACCAAATATTGTGAATAATGCACAACAACAAGCCTATTCCCTTTGTCTGAGGGTTTGAATATAATATCCCTCATTTTACTAAGCACCTGTGAGGCTTTCCATTCTTTTAAGGATAAATTATATTGAATATTATCCTTATATTTCATAAACTCAGTATATGCACTTTCAATAGCAAAATTCAATACATTCGATAAGTGTACAACATCATTAAGTACAGGTGGCATAAAACGACTTTTGTGTGAAACATACTCGGTATCCAATTTACAATATGCATTGCATATATTATCTGAATTACAAGTATGGAAACTTTCCAAAGAAGAATCTAAACTATCTGAAGACATAACTACATCAATATCCTCATTTGTAGTCTGAAAAAAACTTTTTAAATGAAGTTTCCTACAAAATCTAAAAACATCACATTTAATGTCATGTACACGTGATAAGACAGTAGGAATAAATTTGAGTCCACGATTCAAAACTGAATATTCCAGATCAGAAAATGAATGTCCAGATAAA